>NC_049979.1:26903702-26979558 GCF_000003815.2 Branchiostoma floridae
TGGGGACGTAAAAGATGTTGGAAGGAAAAGATGGGTCCCACTACAATTAGGTAGTGGAAGTTTTATCTACATCAATCAACGTTGAACCATCTATCAACATTCTGGCTTTCTGGACTTGTACTCTAATGAAACAATGTCCGCAATCCAGGGTAATAAAGAGCGTACTGTGGGACCCAATCGCCCGGCAACCGCAAGAGAACGCACACTTTGATTACCTCTGTTACTTAACTTTAAGGCTTTATTGACTCAATCATATGGATGCCTTCCTCTCGGAACTAACTCTAACACTGAGGAGGGATTGTGAAAAAAAAGTTTTTTTTTTAAATGTACCTTCGTGAAATCTAAGTTGTCAGGAAAGTTGAAAAATGACTAAACACACAGAATATGGTAACATCAACTCTCGTATTCCACTGGTTGCCATAATACCGCCACATAAACAACTAGAATTCGCCGAACTTCGCGTATCGTCTTCAAAAGTTTTTGGCAAAAACGCCCCTGCTATCCCAAAACTAGACGCTAGGGAGCCCAAACTTATGCCACTAATTCCTGAGCACAAGAGCTATCTAACAACCGAAAATCGTGACCATAGCTTTTTTCAGAACACGAGATAGCAAACCCGTAAGGTGCACTGCAGTACCAAGGGAAGCCGCTAGGTGGCCCAAAATCTTATTATTTCCAGCTTTCATCACACCCCACAAACACACTAAGTCTGAAACCAATCTATTCAGCCAATCTATTCAGCCGTTCTCTATTCAGAGTTATCTTGTTCACAGACAGACACACAAACGCTACTGAAAATATAACCTCCATGACATTTCAATGTGGCGGCATGGCAACTGGTTGAATTATGGAGTTGATGCTATACTCAACAATAGAGTCTTCATTTTAGTTCTTTAACATCTTCTTCTTGACTGTGGAATTGACTCTGGAATTTATGACGTTTGCATTGACGTTTATTTTCTGCAATTTACGGTATATATATAGGTTCATCTCCATGTGATGGAGCTCGAGGAAAATTGATGCGTGCGTAGTCATCCATATAATCAAAGCAACATGGCCTACCAGCAAATGAACCACTAGTTGCAAGCTAACAAGCAAAGTTATTCCTTTGGCGAATCACGGCCCGGGTGTCAGTGAACTTTTCCCAATTCAATGGAGACTTTGATATTAGAGACGCCACTCTATACATTTGTATCTGCCAACTTGGAGGATATAACCCCTCAAAACCTCGTCAGGTAACAAGCAGTTTCGAAGGCGTAATCACGAAGTTGAACAGGGTACGAGTGCTTTTGATTGCCTCCGTGGCTATGTCTGTACGGAGTGCATAAAAGGTGAAAGAAACCTCATTTCTAAGATGAACTTAGGACGGCGTGTCAGTGATACTCTATTACTTGAGGCGCTGTGCTGAAAGTTGCCTGTCAGGTCATTCGCTTCTGTCAAGGTCGTTCTGGTATGAACATTGGTGGAGCCAAGAGAGGGTCATCTGCATGTGATATGAGACAATAACGGATCCCCTGATACCCAATCACTGAGACCCAATCACTCAGTCCCACAGCAGACAGTTACTATTGATTGCGCATGCTGGCACTGTTAGTTCCTGTGGACGTCCCCCCCCCACCCCAAACCAGCTGTCAGCCAATCAGAGAACAGGCTTTCCATTTTCAAAAGCTGTCTCGCATGTATAAGGGTAACCTCAATGATATTCATAAGCAGGGCGGTCAGGAACTAAGGGTGACGATTAATAGAGCAGGGTACATCCAGAAAGGCAGTTTGGCTGTTGGATGTCCCTGCATAGGAGGATCGATGCAGGAATCAAGCAGAACCAGCCGGAATGAAAAATTATATTTGCAAAATTCGTGCAACATTCGGGTGGGAATTCCAAATGGACATTCTATCCCCTTCACAACAAAAAGAATGAGCCGAAATGCCGTCAGACTAAATATTCTTTGTCAATTCCTGTGTATTTTCGGTGTATTCTAAACATTCCCACTGCATTTCAGATATTCTTTTGACCATATTCTGGCAGGATTTGAAGTGACTTGCCGTTTCGGTGCTCAATCAAATGAAATAAGAAAGTATCGAATAATAATGTTGTAATGCCGTAGAATGTGGTCATACTTCAGTTAGAATACAATTTGAATGCAGCTGCAAAATTATCACATATATGCCACGAATTTTAGAAAAAAAACTCGGACACTTATTTCCTAGAATGGCAAAGTCCATTTCAAAATGAAAGAATATGTGAAAGAACAAAATGAAGAATCAATTTTTCACTATACGAAACTGTGTGCTCAGTCATTTGTTCCTGACCAATAATAATAATAATAATAATAATAATAATAATAATAATAATAATAATAATAATAATAATAATAATAATAATAATAATAATAATAATAATAATAATAATAATAATAATAATAATAATAATAATAATAATAATAACAACAACAACAACAACAACAACAACAACAACAACAACAACAACAACAACAACAATAATAATAATAATAATAATAATAATAATAATAATAATAATAATAATAACTTAGATTTCATATAAACGCATTTTTTTCTTCATCGGCACACTCTCATCAAGTTTGCTGCTCGCCAATGATGTCATTCATATAATAGAGATAGAGAGGGGCAGGTACAAAAAACTGTCAGTTGACGAGAGATTATAAATACTGTTCAGGGAAAGCATTGAAAGATGAGCTACATTTTATTTGTCAATGTTTACATTACAATTCCGAAAGAAACTTTTCCTTGACATCTGCAAATCTTTCCCAAGCTAATCGATCTTATCGACCAACAACAACAAAAAAATCTTCTTGCTTAAGTCGTCAAACCCCTATGAAAATAATGGACAATTCATCTCCCACTGCATACGGAAAATAAGTCAAACCCATCAAATAGCTTAAGTAGAAGTAGATTTAGATTAGAAATTATTTCTCTTTTGATTCATCTATAGTTCTCATATTTTCTTCTCTGCTAAGAATACAAGTAAGTATACCACTACTTTACTTTGTCTGCAATTAGCCCTCGGGCGCATGAACTTGCAATAAAGATTATTATTATCAAAATCGAATCAACACGACCCAAAGATCGGAGTAACTGATAATGGAAGTCAAGAAATCCAGGAAAAATAATTAACCTGGAGACCGAGCTCACGGTAGGAGTAACAATTTAGTGATACCCTATGGTGGCAAAAACTCCCACGGCAAATCATTCTTCTTACTTGGCTAAATTTTCATCGATTTTTTTTTCAGCCAGGGCACTTGGTCTTGCGGAGCCTGGCTGATTGCTTTCGTGATCGAGAATGATGTAAGAGAAGGAATCGAAGTTGAAAGGGACAAAGTTTATTCTCCCGCACGCTGAACTTATAGGACAGGATGACTGAGATATTCCGTGGTGTAATTGGTTATAATCGAACGCTTCAAGGGAGAACTAGGGGTGTGTACCGCTACAGAAAATTCAGGTCCAGGTCCGGTTCAGGTACAGAAAATCAGGTCCTGGTCCGGACCTGATTCAGTATGTGAAAACATATGAATGGACGATACTCAAAACAGTGGTCCTTTTCGCTACCAAGAGGTATGTTTTGTGGAGTATTTGACTCCCACTGGCGTTCTAAAATCCTGCAATACTAACTGCCTCTGTATGATTGACTGTAAAACTTTGTAGAAATGAAGAAAATGTCTACTGTGCTTAGCTCTTGTTATTTTTTTTCGGCAGGTAAGCCCCCAAACGTAAGGATTTCTTATCATATAATCTGTTTATTTCTAATAGGTCCATCATCCGGTCAACCGAATTTTTTCAAGTCCGTTTTTTTCCGGACTGGTCCGATAAGAAAAACCGGTTTTGTACCGGTACATCCCTAGGGAGAACAGTTTATATATAATCCATGAAAGGGTGACTTTCGTAGAGAAGTAAGATAACTTTTTAGGGAGCGGTCACAAGTGAGTACGTATATATAGTAAGTCCGTATGTGTCTCGTATGGACATTCTTTTGATTTAGGTAAAGTTACAAATAGGAAGAAGTGGTACTTAACGTCAATGTTTACTGTACAGCCTGGCTACAAACTTTACATAAGCCCAGAAATTTGGACACAAAACTCATACGGAATGGATATACGCACTCGGTTGACCACTCTCTTAAATATTCTAATCAAGTTTAATATATATCTTTTGTAACTTTTTCCTTATGCAAACTTGGTATCTTTTTTCACATCGTGTGCCAGATTTTAAATATGAATTGAATTATATACCCGGAATGAAATTGGCCTTTATATCAATATGGATGGATTCAACAATTGAGTCAAAATATGTTTGCAATTTAAAATGTTACAGATGACACAGAAGATACAAAATATTACTTCGTTACAGTTACCCACATTTCGTGGATACAAAACTATTCGATACTATCAGTTGTCAAATGTAAACACCAATGTTGTAATGTCTATTGCCAAATATGTAATCTGCTTCGTACAACATACATTGGCTCACAGTTGGACACGTTTACACAAGTGAACGCTATAGCCTAGTTTAGCAGAATTTTGTAGGTTTGCATAATAGGACTTTCATACATGTAACATATCTTATTTATGGGAGGTGAAGCACAGGGCATTGTGCCAAATGAGTGGACTTAATTGCATGAACAATATGTGTAATTTGGGTGGAGAACATCATCATTAATGAATCATAAAAGATGCCAATTACAGATTTGTATTATCAACGACACAATGTAACACAATCAATGTACAAGGGCTCTAAACATTTCATACAGGTATGGGGTCTTTGAGCTCTTGTTGAAAAAATTAATCAATAGCCAGCAAATTTTCATTTGTAAGCTTCCATTGTTTCCTCATTAATGAATTAAGAAATATTTGTATACTGTTGTACTGAATATACAGGGCACGAAAGAGTTCTAAAAATGTTTTTTTAGACCAAATGGGTGACAAAATCAAGATTTATTTTTTCTATCAGAATGTATCAGCTACAAACGTACGTTTGCTTATCTTGAGATGCACTAATGGTTTGCAGTAATTATAAAGTATGTTTCTTTTAATTAGACAGAATAGTTATTTTCTAACAGCTACAGACTATTAGGAGCTATCGTGCGAACCTACGTTTGTAGCTTTGATCATTATGTACATGAAAAACATAGTATAATTGCAGCTGTTTTTACCAAAGTGTTGTATTTTGTCTTGGAAAACAGTATTAAGGGCAATAAACTTGATTTTGATGACGCCATATGGTCGAAAAATCGTATTTAGAATTCTCTCGTGTCTACCTATCGATATTCAGAACAACTACCATTCTTTCTTATTTAGTTGATGAGAAAACAATTATATAGAAGGTCAAAATTTGGCCAGGGAGAAAACCATAACATGAAATGTTTTTTTTTAATTGAACCTTTGGGCCTTCGTAGTTTTTAGGCCACTTTCTGTATGTTGAACTTCACTGCATTGTGTATGATGCAATGTAATCAATTATGAATAAGTTTACAGGATTGCAGGAATATGGACGTAAATGGCGTATTGGAATACTGCGATATGCACTTTAAACGTTTCAGTCTGTTACAATACATTCTCTCTATTGGAAGTGTCACATATGCATTGGCCTAAATACGTAGATATTGGGTCGGGACATAACATATATAAATTGTGTTTACCTTTGGTAAGGGTGTACTAGATATACATGTGATTGTATTCATTAATTTTTGTCTCTCTACAGTACAGGCGGTACATAGAGAGAAATGTCTCCTTTAAACGTTCTTCACTATATGACGAAGGTGTTTGGCATCAGGGGCAGAGTGTAAAAAAGATTGGAAACAATTTTACATCCGAGTAGTCCTGTCTGTACGTGAGGCACGTGGTGCGAAGCGCCTCCGGTTGCCGTGGTTCATCTGAATGTCGGGACCGTCTCGCAAGTTGGTCGAATCTCTGCCAGTCAGACGGCTGTAGCCACTACAGGGTTCAGTAGCAATGACGCAGTTAGCATGTAGCCTTTCATGAAACCAATCCTGATAATCTACCTTAGATCAACCCTTTTACGCCGCCGTCATTTTTACCCATAAGGTTAGCTATGTATGTCGAGAAGAATATTTTGCATCAATTATGTATTGTACTCGTTAGCAATGGTCAACAGTCAACATATCCTGTCATGAAAGCAACATTGCTCATCCACCTACGGTTAGCCACTCTATCACACCATTCTTTCCATCATTGCTTAAGGTTAGCTGTACATGTCGAGAAGAATGGATGTACGATATACATCTATTACTGCTCTGTGAAGATCAGACATGCTCGGTGTCATTGACAAAAGGTAGTGGAAGCTTCAACTGAAATGCCTGGTCGTTTCCAAAAGTACATCCTGTAGTTTGTCTAACTTAACGTATCTTATTACCTGGACATCTAAACTTCATAGACGAAATGCGGGGTTTTCTACAGGCTTTCATAGAGCAACTCACCCTCTGCTTGACCTTTTACAACAGCAACAGGGACAACAACAGTAGCAACAGCAGCAGAAAAGGCCTACCAGAAGAACTCCAAGAATCACCGCAGCGATCTCAGTAACCCTAAGTCATGTTTCGGCCTTTCAGCCTAATTAACTGCTGCCCTTACTTTCATGCGTTGTACAATGATTACTTGATGTTTTTGTCTGGAATTGCTGACATGTTTTGAATCTAAATATTGATTGGATGCAATCTGACTATATTCATTTCACATATACCTTATGCATATCTCAATATTAATATAATAAGCACTTGACAATGTTGGTACCATCAAACACCTTGTGCATCGCACAGAAATATTTTTTCAGTACAAATTTGGTATGTACGCATTCAGCTAAGACCAATCTACAACATCCTGTTGAGACTATATCTATAACTGTAACTAGAAGAAAGATATTTTATGATATTTACAAAGTTTTGACAAAAGCAGACCCTTGGAAATATTCATGAAGCCATAGCTTAGCACTAGAACCCTCTAAGAAAACAGTCTCAACAGGAGATTGTTGTGCAACTTGTCTACTTTCCAACCATATGTTTTGTAAGTTGGAAGAATATTGTCTCGGTATGCACAACTTCGTTAAAAAAAGTACTACAATATTTAGACTTTTGGCATCTGTAGATGTGAAATCTGATCTTCTTGTTGTGATTTGTGAACAATATGGCCAATTAACTTGTTGGTATAGCGCCCTCACAGTAGGAAAGCAGACTACCTGGCCAGAACAATGGGTAGTCCCAGACTTGTTCACACCTTTACCTCGCTCTGGCTTACCTGCCAGACGCAGCTTGGGTTGCTTTTAAAAACAATGCTTAACATGTTTTCAAGTATAGGTGGCCGGTGCAAATAATTGTCTTAACCCTATTACAACTTTTCAAAAACAGTTGTAAAACACTAGTTTCCAAGAAAATTATGGTCAGGCCTATGATATATAAGAGACTATACAAATGCACAGCAATGCATTATCAATGTGTATCCCCAATTCTAACAAATTTAAAGGAAACAAACATTTATCAGTCCACAGCAAACCCAGTATAGTAGGGATAAGGGGTTGGTGGGGAATTCGTCTGAAATTTCTGATGTTTTTTTTTTCTCTCCAAGTCCATCAAAGAAATCACTGATTATTTTTGAGTCTTGAATCCCTTTTTGTATTGAAGACGACTATCTTGCGCAAACAAGCAACTTTTTAAGTCAAGGAAAAGTCAGATTACTGTGAAATCAGTTTATGTAATTCAAAACTCCAGGAGTCTGGCGGAAGTCAATTATAAAACCTCCTTGCTGAAGTAAGTTGAAGTTATTACTAATATCCTGTAAAAAGCCAAAATGTGGATCTAACGTTACCAGACTAAAAACACTAGAAATTTGTAACACAGTAAACATTTTTGGATTTGAACACATCGTTATGTTTCTGAAAGAAACATACTTAGCATTGTTTTTACTGGACTACTGGCCTGTGTTATTTTTGTTTCTTCCGTGGCCAGCCAGAAAAAGTACTGTGATGTAGGCTAAAACAGATTATAACGAACATTTATAAAGATCGCTATTCTGTAATGGTTATATAGACCCACTTTGGAAGTTTATTATCTATTATTGTTTTCTTAAGCATAACGTTATATCTTATACATACAACTCTTTCATATTGCGAACAGGGCATTGCAAGTTTGACAATGGCCTTTTATTTCGCTTTTTTTGTGACAAATTTTCTCTTCCCTTCGGAAACATACGGAAATTTTTTTTTGAAAATGTGGCCTTTCTAGTTCAATTTGTTTCAATACACATCCTAGCTTGGATTCCCAAACAGCCCTGTGTGGTGACCATTCACACTTCACGTGGTGCCAGGTACCTTCTCACCTGGCCCAGCAGCACCCCACCTGAAAAGTTTTCACACTAGGTGGAGAGGGGGCAATTAGTGAACAATAGGGAAAATCTGTGAAAATTGGGGTCAAAGTTGGTTGCTATGCGTTGCTAGGAGAGCCAACACCCACTTTGCTGGGGGTCCCCGAACATGACTTAACCGCTGAGAGATGAGCACAATCGCCAGGAAAGTGACTAAAGGAAACAGGGAATAGGTTATCGTTGTTGATATGTAGGTATGTAGGTGAAGAGTCCCAAATTTAGACTATCGTCTACTTGCCTATCCTGACTGGGCTTTTTGGGCCTTCCCTGGCCTGAAGGGGGGGGGGGGGGCTCATTCGACCCCCCCTTCGTACTTTCAAAACGGCTTACTGTACGATCACCAAATTTGCAGGGGGGTTGTGCTCATCGAGTTGTATAATTCCTAAAATTTTTATATCATTATGACGTAATATGACGTAATTATGACGTCATTAATTGATATTTTTGGCTAAAATGGGGAATTCCCATAATACCTAAATATGTCACTCCAAAAGTTACCAATAAAGGTTTCTTATTAATATTCAAGTGTTATAAGACTTCTGTTGTCAAAACCGACGCAACGACGTCAAAATGACGTCATAGAATGACGTCATCTGTAGTTTAGCTATCCGCCATCTTGGATTATGAACCTTAAATTTTTCAAGATACATTTTTTTCAACATATAACGCTAAAACCCCATGGAAGTGGATTAAAAACGTTCACATGAATGTTTTCTGTAAGAAAATACCACGTAATGATGAAATCTGAGTGAAAATAAGCTTGTTATACTTAAAATCATGATATTGTCGGCCATCTTGGATTTTGACCAATTACGTCATCTCATTAGCATAATTTATGAATATTTAATTATAAATGTTAAACTAAGATGTGTTAGATATTAAAGATATATGAAAAGAAGTTTAGTTTAGCAAAAAAATCTTAAAATCCCATTGTTTAAACCAAAATTAGTGATTTTTGTAAAATTTGCTTTTCAGAATCCCGTTGCCATGGCAACACAAATTCATAAACTTACCCAATTTTTTTAAAATTGTTGCCAACAATATTTTAGGAAAACTCACCAAGTTTGGTTGTTCTAGCACAAGCCGTTTGGGAGCTATAGGAGGTCAAAGTCGGCGCGGGCACTTTTAGCCCCCCCCCCAGTCTGGATAGGGTTAACTTGGTACGGTATCAACAAATTGAGGTTATATTCATTGTGTATTTTGATGTACGTTAAAAATCGCCCTGGTGCCCCCAAATCTTATCATTTCTTTTATATTAGCAACATCCAGAAGGTACAGAAGGTCCTGAGTTCAAATCCCGCCGTGTCACCGATCTTGCGCCCTTGGGAAAGGCACTTTGCACGACTTTCCTATATAGGCTACAAAAGTCTTCAGCAAATTGAAGTTGGTAGCCTCAAAAACGAAAAAAAAATCTTTTAAGGAACTAATTATAAATGTCAATCCACAACCCAAGTCGAGTCATATTTTTCACAAACACACACGCACGCGTACATAAACACACACATGCGCGCGCACACACACAAACACAGACACGCACGCACGCACGAACACACACACAAACACAAATTTAAACGAAAGCGCGGACACACACATGCTCAAACACGAACACAGTACAAAAAAAAAACTATTGCCTTCTTGGTTACAATATTTGTGAGCCCTTGAATCAATGGTATTCTCAGACTGACAAAACTTACATGTGCAACTGATGAGCCAGCGAGCCTCAGCCAGCGGACACTCGTGTAGTGGTAGGACATCTCTAGCCGGGTACAGACGACAGGTGTGGTCCTGGTAACAGTAGTAACACTGAGGAGGTAAACAACAACGTGAGGGCATCACATTTGTTCTGTCTGAATCAGTTAGATTTGTGTTGTCAACACAGCCTTTCAATATATAGGTACGTAACTTCGGAAATGCTTTGACTGTTAATACAAACCAGGGCTAATTTGCATAATCATTTAGGTCAGCTTATTAATCCACAGAACTTCATAAAAGGACAATCAAGCATATGACAAATGTGATTGAGAAATGTCGAAATATCGACAGACATCAATTCTACAAATTTATTAGTTGAAATCATAACCCCCGAACACACCAACCTGCCATTTCTCAATGCATTCGCCACAGGAGTTGTACTGGCTACAGTCTGAAAAACAACCAAAGAAACAACCGTCAAACAATTGACCCTCTGACATACAGGTTTGATATAATTGACCCTATGACCCACCCTGATGTGACGTAACCATCTGTCAGTGACTAAATAAACTGCCGAGTGAGCGAAGCTGACGAAGTGGTTTATAAGATGGTATACGGCACTAACTAAGGGATGTTACCGTAATAACAGAGGGGTCACTAACGCTTGTACCGTATAGTCAATTCAAACTAACACCGTGTTATAAAGTTAAAGTCTTATCATTTCTTTGAGTGTGTACTGTTTGAATTTGGGGTTTTGGCTCAAACATTCGAAAAATTATGCCACACAATGCCACAGACATGCTTTGTTCTATAGTAAAACTTGGACTTTGTATTTTGTGTTTCGTGTCGAATAAACAGATGGGGCTCACGTGCTAGACATTCGATAAAATGTCATCTAAATTAATGAAAGATTTGCACATTTCGAGTAATAGTGCACCTGACACTAGCAAAAGTGCAAAAGAATTCAAGAAACTCAATGCCATAAGCAGCTACAATCACATCTTAACTTAATGTGAAACTGCAATAAATGTAACTTTTAACCATCGTCCGTAGATTGGATAACCGTAAATACCGTGTTTTAGATACAACGAATAAAGGTTACCCACGATTCCATTCTTTTGCCTTTAAAGTCATTTCAAACTAGAGTTCCACGAACACATACCTTTGCCAAATAAACCAGGTTTGTTATGTAGAATGATGTCTGTAGACAAATGCGTTACTCATTTCATTTTCTTCATAATTATATGCTTGGAGTTGGTTTATAAAATTTCGGCATTGATTATGCAAATTAGATCCCAAGTTACAATTATTTGATATCAAATTGTATCAAGCATAACTTAAGCTATCAGCATACCAAAAATCATGATGATCCTTTGATCCATTCTTGACTTATTCTCTTTCAAAGTCTTTAAATACACCTCTTACTCTCTTCCCTCTTTCTCAGTTACATATGTGACAACTTTGATGAAAGTACTATAATGGAATGCAGTGGATTTATAAACTTTTCCTCATCAATTATGCAAATTAGCTGTTAATTTGCATAATAAGTATCACATTATATAAGTCTTCACTTAGGCTATCTACATGCCAAAAATCATGACGATCCGTCAACACGTTCACATTTTCTCATTAATTATGCAAATGAGATCATCATTTGCATGATAAATATGTATTGACATTTCTCTCTTTCTCAGCTACATATGTGACAAGTTTTAAAGTCCTATCATGGAACGTAGTGAATTTATAAAATATCCTCATTAATTATGCAAATTAGCTGTTGATTTGCATAATTGGTATCTCATTATGTTTGTCTTCACTTACGCTACCTACATACCAAAAAACATGATGATCCGTCAACATCTTCATATTTTCTCATTAATTATGCAAATGAGGCCATCATTTGCATAATTGATATCTATCGACATTTCTCTCCTTCCCAGCTACATATGTGACAAGTTTGAAAGTCCTATCATGGAATGCAGTGGATTTATAAATTTTCCTCATTAATTATGTAAATTAGCTGTTGATTTGCATAATTAGTATACCATTATGTAAGTCATCACTCATTCTATCTACATACCAAAAATCATGACGATCCGTCAACACGTTGTAGAGTTATTCTCGTCCAAAGTTTGAAAGGAAACCGGCGCCTGCAGTTCTAAAAAAGCCGCTAGGGGGCCCAAACTCACAGCACTTACTCTCTGCCTCGAGGGCTATCTACCACTCAAAAATCATGATCACAGCATGTCCAGAAAAGGAGATATAAAAAATTGAGGTTCTGCTGCGGTACCTTAGCAAGCCGCTAGGGGGCCCATTATCGAACTTGACCTTCGTTTTCCCGACCCCTACCCACCTACCAAATATTATCGGGATTCATCCAAGACTTCTTGAGGTATGCTGTTAACACACACACACACGGACACACACACAGACTCACAAGCCCAAAACATAACCTTAGCCATTCTGGCAAAGGTAATTAAAAGAAATGCTGATCATGGTCTGATAGTGACCATCCGACTTACCTGGTTCCATTTTGAGTGCGGGCAGTGGTTGTACGGTAGTACTGTTCTCGTACGTTGGGGTAGAAGCGTTCTCTGTGGTCACTGGGGCTGAAGTGGACAAGGTCGACACAGACTGACCACCGATAAGTCCCAGAACCACTGCCAGTGTGGACACTAGAAGAATGAACACTTTACCCGTCGACATGATGGCGTTGTTTTGCGAACAATGAGTACAAAGGACAAGATCGATGTTGTTTGAAATACGTCATCAATTGATCTCCAAACAGACGTTTTTGAGTCATTTCTTTTTTGTAACATTTTGTCCCCTTCTTTACTATTGCACTTTCTTTGTTTTTAACCACCGGAAGCAAAACACATACAACAAGTGCTTATACACTGCAAAATAAAACAATGACGTGCAAAAAAACGGACTCTTTTATTTGCTTTGAAAGTAGTTGTCGATGACGTCACCATCCTGGCTCGTTCGAAGGTCACCACCAATACAGGTACAGGTATAGGGCACTTACAGTTATACACTGTGAATGCTTCTATAATGAGTTTCGTGCAAATAAAAAAGGCTGTGAAAGGCCACCTATCTTAGATTAGTTCATGAAAAACTCACTAATTTAAGTGTCACCTAATCGTCACATTCTATACGGCGAAAAGTCGTCAGAGCTGAGTAAAACAAACACTGTGACCTTTGACACCCTCTTGACAACCTCCAAACAACATGAAAGTGTCAAACTTATAATATAAAGCCTATAAGTATCGCAAAAATGGAACACGACAACAAGGTAAAATCCTAACCTGCAATATACAATCACAAAATCCAAATATTAAGAAAAAGCTTTTTACAGCCACTTGTCACTGTCACCAAATATAGCTGACAGTAGTTATAGGGCCTGAGTGGAATAGTTAACATTTGCCCTACAACGTGTTCTGGCATGTTGCCATGTTTACAAACAATCGATCGGCGAACGATGTACTCTCAACCAAACAGGATTTTTAGAGGTCGATCAATGTTCGCAAGGTCATCGGTCCTGTGTATGTGTGTGTGTGTGAGTGAGTGTGAGTGAGTGTGAGTGAGTGAGTTAGTGTGAATCATAAATATGTAACCCTTTCTTTATTTATTCCCTTCGAATTATTGTACAAAAATATCCCTGCAATTCCAAACCTAGTTGCCCGATTTTATGTCACTTCTTCCTGACCACAGGAGAGCTATCTAATACCTAAAATCGCGACCATAGCTTGTTCAGAACACCAGATATAAAAAAAGGAAGTATCGCTGCAGTACCAAGGGTTAATCCATTTCGTTCACACGCACACACACACACACACACACACACACACACGCACACACACACACACACACACACGCACACACACACACACACACACACACACACACACACACACACGCACACACACACACACACACACACACACGCACACACACACACACACACACACACTCACACACACACACACTGAAAATTAAACCCTTTTTCAACGATAAGAATATCAAACAACCGCTTAAAAGTCCTGCCGTGTGCGAAAGATTAAACTTGCGGTTAAGAGCCTCATCTGCCCCGAAGAGAGTCTGGCAAATCCACAGTAGACCAGATACAAGGATAGAATATTAACTACAGTGTGATAAACTACCCTAGCCAAGTCTTTGAGATTTAGACAGTCAGTTATCTAGAAGTTCCTATCAAGGAAAATAATTAGAGAAAGATGAAAACAAGAGATAACCCTATTCTCGTGATGTTACAATTACTTCCACACGACTTTGTAACTACTTTCCTGTGAAACGAGGTAATTTACGATGTAATGGTGGGAAGATGGACAGAGAGATTTGAGCATTAGGCTACAGCAATTACATTTTATGGATGACATCAGCGCGCTCTTTAACTTTCGCCTTATTTCAGAAAAAAAAAGAATTTTTTTCCTCTTCGGGGATGGTCAGATAGACCAAAATAGGCAAACATGTTGTTTTGTAGCCTAAAACTGCAAATACTGTAATACTGTAAATAACTTTCGCGGTGAATTAATGTTCGCGGGTTTCGCGATGGCCGCTTCACCGCGAACTTAAAACCACCGCGAACATTTTCCCATGGCAGTAAGAGGCTACAGTGCATGGTGCTAACGCGAACTTAAAACCACCGCGAAAGGTCCTTTTTCCTGCTACCGCGAAATTAAATTCCCGTGAACTTAAATGCATTTACAGTAGTCATACTTGTAGAAGTGGCACTACGGGGGTAACTATGACTATAGTTGCAGAAGTGAAACTTCTTTGTCGTTGTATTGTTGTAAAAGTGCCACCAATATGGAAGCCATGAATGTAGTTGCCAGCTTGGCAAGTAGCTTTTAAATTTACTACACTGTAGCTAGTTCACTTCTTTAATACAGGAATAAATGCCTTCTTAGTTGTGACGCCACGTTTTGTTACTTCAAATCTTGTTACGACATTTATGGTGTCTTTTTTACTCATCTTTTTTTTTCATCTCATTATTTTTTGCATTCTGCATAGGATGTAATCCATAAAATTTACTTGCTGTGAACACGAGGTACGTAAAGAAAATACTTGGTGATACGTCCTGAATACTAGTACCTGAGTTCATACGCACGAGGGTACGTCAGAAGGTATGCCAATAGTATCATGGGAGGATCGTTTACTGATGAAGTGAGCTGAAGTTTGGCGCAGATGTGAATATATATATATATATACTCTTGAGACTGAAATATCTCAATTTGTTGTCCAAATTTGTATGAACGACTGAGTTGGTTTCGAGGTTACCACACCCTTTGAAGTTCATTAGAAACAAAGAGCTATACAAAGGAGGTTCATCTAGCAGTACAGGGGAAATTTCCCCGACTCATCTATAAGTATTGTAGGACATTAAAACTGCACATATATCAAAATACTTCACATGCTTGTATTTATCTATTTCCGAACTACAATTATCATTATTTTTTCATTTCGTTGCCGGAGTTGGATGAGGTTTAAGATTACGGTTTCTAAAGAACATTTTGGTCCTGAGTATGCGTTGTATGATCATACCAAACAAAGAAACACTTCTTAATCATTGATTAAACACGTAAAATTTGCAAACCTTTAATAGATTCATCACGTATTCATCAGCTGTTGATTTTACGGGTTCTAAAATCACACCGTACTCCATCCTAGCAGCTGTAAAAGAGTAACTTAAAGTTTAGAAATAAAACCAATCGGCGTGTATCATATGGAGACATGTATACAGGTGTAATTTTAGCTTCCGAATGTATTTGTAAGGGTAAAACAGTCGATTAAGGAATTTTTGAATTTTACAAAGTTCCACGGGTAAGGTTATCTTGAAATCAACTCATAAAAATCTGAACAAAAAATTGAGATATTTCAGTCTCAAGAAGATTCCACATTTGTTGCAGGTTTCATAAATTTGATGCAAAAACAAAATTTAATGTATCACCGTCGTATCTTACGTCTAGACCGTAAACTTATTTGACTCGTTTCATCTTCAGAAGACACAAAACTATACGTCAACGAATGGGGGAGGGGGGCGGTTTGCAAACGTTGTGTCAGACAAGTGTTGCTCGCTGTATTCATTTGCATGCAGCAAGGCTAAAAGTTCGTTTTATCTTACCAACCGGTTTAAAGGTTTATCTTCTACACACAGCAGACTACCCAATTTGACAAGCCACCGTAAAGGAACATTATAGGCTAAGTAAAGCTTAAGGTAATGCCTTCAGATGTAGCCGCCAAATGACGAACTAATGGCAAAGACTGCAATCTACGAAACGCGTACGAAAAGAAGTCACGTCGAGCCAACTTGAAAAGAAAACGTTGTGTGTAATAAAACTTTCCGATAATGATTGCAAAAGGCGCCTGCTGGCAAACTCCTTACGTAATTATGGAATTTCATTATTCAGAACTAGTAGGCATTGCGTGTACAGCATTGCATATCTAAAACTATACCGCCTATAGCTAGCTTACCCGAAATCGAGCAAAGACTCCCGTGGCGTATAGTATACCTCAACCAAACATATTGGACAAGAAGATTGGCTTCATGCTGGTAGGTATATGGGTTCATTTCATTCGTATTTTATTACTTTTTCAGATGACTGGTGATGCATTGACATTATTTAATATTATAAGGCTAAGAATGAGTTTTTAAATGTCATTTTCATTAATTAGCTGTTCGTCGGTAAAAGTCAGCTATGACAAACGTGTTCCGCTTGCAGCACAAAATGTCGAGTAGTATAGATTGATAAAACTGTATAATAATTCAGTATGTAACGCTTAAGTGTTTATTAACACTAAAGGCACCAACGTTCAACATTATTATTTATGAGTACTAGTATTATCATGGAAGCTCATCTGTGTTGGTAGTCAATTATATAACGATGACTTTTTTTACCAAAACAAAGGACTAAATTGGTAATATTTTCAACGACCACTGTAAGCTTCTAAGGACCAATAATGATCAATTATTATCTTCATGACTATCATTCTGCATTGAATATGAACATTCATAATGATATTGATATACGACCTTCAGATTTAACGCCATACCACCAAGGTCATACTTCCAGCACTTGATTGCCGCGCCAGGCAATTGAATTAAACGTTGTGCCAAACAGCAGTCACTCGAGGAAATGGTTATGATTTTGGAAAATCCAAAATTTGATTATATTACTATGATTTTCCAAAATCATATCCAATTGCTTGAGTAACTACTTTTGGCTAATCATATTACCTAGATTTCTCATCTCCATCGACGAATTAAACGTTGATTATTACTTGGATATGATATAATGATGTAATATTGGCCATAGCAGCCGATTCGGAACATGGGACCACGGTTATCAAAAACTACATTCTAGGGGGAAACAGACCAAATGTTAAGGTATCTATCATTTGTCTGGAAGCACCATAAATTAGCATAGTTTGATTAGTAATTTTAAGTGAGCCTCGATATCTGGTTCTGAATCGGCTGCTTTGTTCCCTGTGACGTCATCGATCTCATAATCAACGCTATATTCCAATTTTCTGGGGACAAGAATCAAGAGCTGGAAATATAATCATAGGGCAGTGAAAAATGCTCTCTGTTGATGTCATCTCACAAACGAGAAACTTTGTGTCTGTTTGATTGAAAATGTTCATTAATGAGAAGAAAACATTGGAAGACACAGGAAAAAGACCCACTGCCAGGTAGTTTTACACAAGAGCTCGGGCGCTATGTTGTATCAGGGCCTTCAGTTTCAAATTTTTGTATGCACTGACTGTCCCATCTTTTGTCGTTAAGTTCTTGCGTAGTTTGTCATAGTATGGAAAAGACTGACTGACAGAGAGAGAGAGAAAGAGAGAGAGAGAGAGACTTTCAGCAAAGATCAGCAACTGTCAAGTTTGCATTACTTACAACTTGTAACTGTAAAGAGAGAGAGAGAGACTTTCAGCAAAGATCAGCAACTGTCAAGTTTGCATTACTTACAACTTGTAACTGTAAAGAGAGAGAGAGAGAGAGAGAGACTTTCAGCAAAGATCAGCCCCTGTCAAGTTTGCATTACTTACAACTTGTAACTGTAAAGAGAGAGAGAGAGAGAGAGACTTTCAGCAAAGATCAGCAACTGTCAAGTTTGCATTACTTACAACTTGTAACTGTGTTCACCTAAGCTGAACTAGCTTTGTTACCTAGTAATATGGCTTAAAATTGTGATTTATTTCAACTTGGTAGTTGGGCTATACAAGTTGTATGTCTGTCTTATATACATTTCAAAACTGTTGCAGTGAAGAGTAACTCTAATACTTGCTAATCGGTATTAGCCTGCCTCCATGCATGGTGGCTGGGACCAGACTGAGGTCAGGCAGTCTAATTTTGCTGAATTTATTGGGCGATTTTATAGTACAACCTTCATTCTAAAGGCATGTCTCCAAAGTCACAAAACATGATTTAGTCCGTCCTTTTCCTAACTATATCCAATAGCACAGTTGCCCACACACGTCATTATGCGTAACCATAGTTTTGACGCATTTTGTTACAATTTGTTATTCAATAACGCATAGAGATGACTGCAATAATTGTCGGCATGATTGCTCTTTGCCAACAGTCCATCTGAGAAATCAAATTTTCCTGATGCTTTGTCACTCGCTGCTCACAGCTTGGAGCCTTATAGAACTTCCTTCGAATGCCATTTAATATACATCGCACACAGAGCAAAATTGCTCGCCTATATATCTTCCAAACGTCAGTTTCCAAACTATTATATGTTGTTATCAATGATTGTACGTCGCAAACGTTCATACAAAAGGTCGAAGAAACCATATGGAGCGAGAGATTGCTGGAAGACGACTGCCGAGCGCAGTATCATTGTATACATTAAGATTGCGTTGAATGAAAAGGCACTTATTGCGTATACTTTGTGTCGTTTGTGCGTTTGATTAGACCGATGTAGTTCCTAGCAGCATTTGGGCATCACGTTTCCTTGATAAATGTGGTTTTAAAAACTTGGTATGCTTTTACAGGTGGCTAATGTTGCTAGAAATACGTTACTAGTACAGTAGAAGCCAGTTAATTGCACAAAGGATAACTGCACACTTCTGTCTATTGCACGGAATCCCAAATTCCTTGAGTGATGCGGTCTAGAAGGATAACTTCGCTTTTTTTGCACCATCCGGATGGTTGTACAAAAAGGGCTGGCAAATGGGGAATGCAATTAAACGGCTTCCCTTGCACGAACTTAAAGTTGTGCTCTTCTGTCTTAGCGCAAATAAAAAAAAAGTCGACACGAAAACGTAAGTATTTACACAAACCATGCTATTTCATCTTACTTTGAAGGCAATTTAGCTGCGTCGCAGGAACTCATTCCTTCTGTCAGTAGTCATCCCTTATATTTTTGCCCTTAAGGCGGCATAACATTCCATTACTTCCTGACTTATCTAATATCAGGTAGGTACCGATGCGGTTTTGTATGGCAATATTCCAATGAAACATGTATCTAATATATGTCTAGACAAGGAGGGGGATTAAACTCAAGATGGAAGGGGTTCACTGTTAATATTTCGTTAGTGTGCGGCTAGACAAGGAAGGGGCTTTAAACTCAGGATGGAAGGGGGTTCACTGTTAATGTTTCGTTAGTGTGTGTGTGTGTGTGTGTGTGTGTGTGTGTGTGTGTGTGTGTGTGTGTGTGTGTGCCTTAGATTCAAGATGGAAGGGGGTTCACTGTTAATGTTTAGGTAGTGTTTGTATGTGTGTGTGTGCGTGTGTGTGCATGTATATATGTATGTATACATGGTTGTGGATGAACAGCATAACTCAATAGATTTTATTAATCTTTGGTATCAATTAAATCACAATCAGACGATTTTTTGCAGAATTCCCTTTATAGTGTAATACGTGACGTATGTTTGTTAAAAAAAGTAAAAGTCACTAAATCTATTCAGACCTACTCATGCATGCTCGATACGTATAGACACTTCCTTCAGCTTGAATAAGTTCACATCGATGAGGAGCGATAGGAATTCAGATTCTACAGATTATCGTATACAATATGTGCAAGTTTGCACATTGTATGTCTCACGTTGCTATGTGCTCAACATTGCATTAGAAATTGGCATTCGCCCTTGCTACATCCGAATGGCACCATTAGGTTGCAATGTAGTGTGTCGATTGGTTCGTGGCTCTGCCCCTTTAAGTGTAAGTAAAAGCCGTAAGTTCGATTTCGGCTGTGTCGCTCACTCGATATGCATTCTACTGGAAATAGCTTCAGTCTTTCTGACGGGACGTTAAGCTGTGGTCCACAGTTCAGTGTGCTTGTCGAAAAAAAAAGCTAGAGAAATTCTCAGCGTACAATGAATACTGTAACTACTGCACATAGCCTCTGCCTTCTCATGATAAGGCTAGTTCACCTTTATCCGCGGGGTGACCTATATCCGTTGTTTTTTCAGAACAGTGCATTTAGGCACATCAAGTCGACAGGTGTTAGTTTTAAGCTGCAATGTACTGAAAATATTTCAAGTTTAAACCAACGTCCGTCGACGTGATATCCCCAAATACCACGTTTTTAAAAACAACGGATATAGGTTACACAACGTATAAAGGTGAATTAGCGTTAGCTCTTCAGTGAGCTAAACTGGATCGATGTCTCTTTTACTTACGTATGCCGTTACATGGATCAGACATTATCCAAACGGTGTGAAGCATGTCTTCTTAACTTTCCATTGACGTAAGACCAAGACAGATTACATGACGCTGTCTGTATCCCCCAGTAACCTTTAAAACACGTAACTATTATGACGTAAATACAGTTGCACTTTCTTTCTCTATTCTATTCAAATTACAATGTTTACATAATCGTTGTTATACAGTGATTAATGTTTACAGAACGCCGGGAGGTTGGCCACACATAGCTGTTGCAGCTACAGACCGAGTTACATGAACAACCACCATACCTTTCTGATGCAACAATGGCGCTCTACAACAACACTTCGAGTCCGTTTCAGGACATTCTATGGGACGCCCCGTACAGCCAGGGTCACATCTGGGACAATTCTTCGACGTCCAACGCGACCGAAGACGTCATGGGTCAAGGAAAGGTGGAACTTCAAGATTTCAGTGACTCCGGATATACAACAATCGCTACGTGTCTGGCACTTATAGGTGAGTGATATTTTGTTTCATGTATGTAATATACATATAGCACTACAGGTCCCTGTGTATGGCACAACTGTTAGCGGCTCTTACAGTTCTGTCACTGGTAAATCCAAGTTGCTAACTAGAAAACCCCGGTTCGAGTCTTGGTGTCAAAACATCTCTGGTCAAGCTTTCGGAAGCTTCGAAGGGATCGACGTAAAATGGTTCCGGTGTTCAAAGAGGTGCTTCGAACGCATTGAATTAGGAAGAGATAACAAACCCCTCCCCGTAGAAATACACAGAAATGATGCAGAATTAGAAACGCAAAGACACTTGCTAACCTATGCGCCACTAGGTACTACAGGAAAGCTTGGAATCTACTGCTCAGAAATCTTATCCATTCGTGTGTCATTGAGTAAGATGTTTTTAAGATGTTTTTAAGTCTGTCAGCAATAACCGTCGCCTCACAAATGTTACTAGTACTGTAAAACCCGCAATGTTTATTCCAGTAACCACAATACGGTTGTAATTGGTAGTCTCTTCCATACCTCTTACCAGACAGCAGCAATTGTATATTCTAAAAGTATATTCTATCGGGATGGGGGTTACTAGGGCTGGGTGATTTCGTCTGATGTATCTAGAAATGTATCAAGACTGTCTACAAAGGTACATTCGCTGATGACTATACTGCGGACTAGAATTTGTCCGCTTAGACGTATTGTCCTGAACAAAGGTATTTTTGTTTGCTACTACATACCTTCCTAATTCTGTACCCACTGTACACAAATAAAGAAGAATACGTGAATGTATGTTTAGAAATAGAATTAATAGATAAGAATAATAAATGTTTAGATATCAAATGTTGAAAATACCGAAAATGAGCCAGACGTCTGCTTGTTAGCACTTTCTACATTTACGAAATTTAGACAACATCATCACCGGAAGTTAGAATAGCACTCCTAAAAATCTGTAATGTTTGTCATACATACAAACTGATGGCCACAGATTTGCCCCAATGAGGCTAAGCATATTTAAACAGCACTTATTGTAACTAGACCGTAATGTGAGACAGGTGGACAGGTGCGCGCGTGTTTGGAAGACGACAGTAGTTCGTTTTTCTTTGGGACTAGTCTCAGTCGAAACTGCAACATTGATGGAAGTGACAGGGTTAGGAAGTCTCCTACTTGCAAAAGGTTTAAGTAACAATGTTTTACTTCTATTGTTGCTGGACATTACTTACTTCATCCTCTTCGTCCAACGATGGACATAAGGCTGTAATTGGACATCACTTATGTTTTATAAATGTCTATTATTCTGTTATCCTGTTTTCAAAGCAGTTTTGCGATTTAACATTTCCCGTATATTCATAACAAAAGGGTCGTTTTGACCGCCCCCTCCCCGACCAAGATGAAGCAGCGATGGTTTATAATGTAACACCTGTGATATTGTTTTTTTACACGAATTTGCAATAAACTTTCACTATATAATTGGTTGCCTGTGTACTCCATATCGTACGGAATATATTCAAACTCAGTTCAGTAACTGAATTATTTTTTTGAGTGGGGTATTGATCTGAATTTCTACACACGTGAGGATGCCACAAGTTTGTTTGTTTGTTTGTTTGTTTTATTGCGATCTCCATTAGTGTACATCATAAAATCATGCCACTACTCTTCCTGGAGTCATAATAATAAGAATAAATGAAATACATGAAATGAAAAAGAAACAACTTAACATCAAAAGCGGATAATTAGCGTAAAATAATAAGCAAAGGTCAGAGGTCAAAATAAAGAAGTGATCATACCTAACGAATAATGAATAGCAGAAGAAGTTAACTTAATTGATTGAAACACAATCCAATCAAAAGTGTACTAATAACACAACATAAATATAGAACTTAGATATACTGAAATATAAAATCATTACCACCATGTGCTCAGGGGTTGTCTTTTGTCTCGTGTTTTCGCAAGCTCTTTTATCCTAGATTTGAACTCAACGTTGTTGTATGATGTCGTTGTGTTTGGCAATGTGTTATAGGTTTTGATGCATCTGTAGCCAAACGTCCTTGTTTTAGCGTTTGTTTTGGGTTTTGATTGAGTGAATGCTCCTCTAGTAGACAGCCTCGTGTGATGCTCATGTGTGGATTGAATTGTTTGTAATTGCTTGAAGATGCATTGGGGTTGCCTTTCCTTAACAATTTTGTGGAATGTACATACGGTATTTGTGAAGAGTCTTTCTTTAACGGTTTGCCACTTTAACTGCATGTGTAGGTCTTCCAGGTTGGTGTCAAAGGGTTTGTTTGTGGCCAGGCGAGCAGCGTGATTTTGGATTACCTGAAGATTATCTATGTGTGTTTGTGTTGCGGAGGATAGTAGTGCTGAGCCGTAGTCAATGTGTGATAAAACCAGGGTTTGAATAACAGATCTTAATATATTTTTTGTGAAGTACTTCCTGTGTCGTCTTATTGTGGCTAGTATGCCTGCCATTTTCTTCTTCGTTTTGTCAATATGCGGTGCCCATGTGAGACGTTGGCCTATAGTGAGACCTAACAGTTCAGCCTGTTCTACATGTGGTAGCGGTTTCACAGTAGATCCCCTGGTTCCAATTAGCCGGTAACTGGGAGACCCCGGTACGACTCCGGGGAACGGTATCGTAGCTGAAATTGCATCGTTTATGAATCCTTTAGTCCTGACAAATTGGCAATTTCTGGTACTGCCGGAGCGGAATTGGTAGACTGACATAAGAGCAAAATGCACAAATCTCAACGTTCGTGTTGACCCCACAAGGCAATCATATCGATGTAACAAGTTGAACAGAACCTGTCAGACATTTTAAAAGCCTGTGGGGAAACAGATGCCGACTGTGTGTCTTAGACGGAGACGACCTCATCTAAGAAAGAGGGCAGAAAGTCCAATCCCTGCCTGGAATCTGGCCAGCTTGACTGATTGCTGAGAGAAAGCCAAAAAATCCTGGCCGAAATCAAGAAACATAAGCTGGAGGTGATTCACCAAAGATGCAAAAGGAGTATGTTCTTTCAGGAAAGCTAGCCTATAGCTAGAGGTTTTTTAAACGGCTTTGCAGCTAATTGATGATCCAGAGAGAGGGGGTCTCCCGGGGTTGGAGGGAGTAGGTACCTAGGTAGGTGTGTGTGTTGTCTGTGTGTTGGTTTTGCTGGGTGATTGAGGCTCATAGCATCACCTACAGTCATAATCTTACTCCGTTTCTGTTGGAACTTTGCGTCCGAAATTAATGTAAAGCGCTCGAACCTCGCCCATTTCATTTGAATTATGTGACATATTGTATATATGATGTAGTCCCAATATTTTGAAGAGCTATTAAGCATTTGTAAAACATTATATCAAAGTGTATATTTGAGATGAATCCATTATTTTGAAGAATCTCAGAAAAACATAAAAGCACTTATACAACGCTAAATTGATCAAAATTACATGAAATGCATTATTACTTATTTTGAAGAATCATAGGAGATTATTGAAGAATCATTTGACCTGAATCCATTATTTTCAAGAATCCTAGGGGATTGAATAACAAGTTGTGATAATTCCATTATTTTGAAGGGTCAAAAAGCATGAAATGATGCATGACATGATGCATGAATCACTAAGTTGTACATGTTGAATGAATTCCTTATTTTGAAGAAGAATAGATACATCAATAAAACAATTAAATAATTCATTCTAGATCAGTCATTGGTGAGTATTTTTATATAATTCGCTATTTTTTTTCTAAAAAAACGCTTCAGAATAATACCATTCATCAAAAGCTGCCACTGAGGGTCATTTCAACAGTAGCAAAAAGTCAATGGGGAAATGGTGAAACCCAATAAGTTATACAGCCAAGAGACAGGCCATTCACTTAACGTATGTGGATGGAATCCATACAGGTGGATGGGATTCAGTTCACTTCAGTTTTATCTGATTCAAAGAGTGTGAGTAGATACGGTTCCTGACAAATTGATTACACATGGAAAGATATACAAGATGCCATCAGGAACTGACCATTCGTCCGATTGCCAGCTCGCTCTTCGATTTTTGCCTAGTTTGTGATAGCTTAAGTGATTCTAATCAAATAAAACGTGAAACCTAATAGTCATTCCGTAGGATAGGTTTCATTGATTGATGCCTTGTTTTAGTTTTCCTATTGAGTTTTCCGTGTTAACTAAGACTGCTTACAGGAAAATAGTCATGTTCCAATCATGACCTTGTGTAGCAGATCAATAGAACGTTATGGCTGAGGTTCTCTAAACATTATAAAGACGCTCTGGAACAACTCAGTTGAATGGATGACTTGGTTAATACCTCTATGCAGTATTGTTCCTTGTCTTATAATTATTATTATTGCTACCTAGCTCTCATTGCTACCTTACCCTCAGGTCTCCACCAACTCGCATTTGTATGGTCCCCAACTCTCTTCGATAGGGCCACATTGACATGATTTCATGGATGACATCTGCACGCTCTCAATTCATAATACCAGCTTTGTAGTCTTGTAATTTAGCAACATTTTTGCTGGATTTTCCGCCGTACCGCATTAGAATTGATGTATCCATTAAATTAAGACAGTGTGGCCTACATTTGGGGGAGGGGGGTCTTTTACATGCCCGAGGCGTGTCTCTCCCCAAGAATCAGAGCCAACTATCATAGCTACAGATTGGGCAGTAGATCTGTATAGCTTCTCCAGTACTACGTATTTCGAGAGGGTAAGACCAAAGCTCTATTGTAACTCATAGGGATTCATGTATATGGGTGTTAGTTGCGAAATCTATTTACGAAGAGGTCTTTAAGAAATTTAAGATAGCTAGCCATTTGCGAGTTTGACATAGCTTCTTCTCGCTAGAGGAGCTACCACGAAGCAACAATCATTTTCGCAGTAATGGCTTGGTCATACCCATTGAAATGGTCCGTTTAAGACCTGTTTCAGTCTAGCAGAGAAAGTTAAAGAGATGTGATGCCCATTTAGATAGCTTCAGCAGATTTCATTGATCAACGTTATTTTCACACAAAGAAAAGATATCCATTTACCAGCTTTTTTGGTAGACATTCTGCTACCTTCTTCAAGGCAATACTGGCTAATTGTGGATCAACATAAACTCAAACTCAAACAAGCTAGTTCTACTTTCCACTGTGGTAGCTGCCAATGGAAAGGATGTGGTCCCAAACGCAAGTAAGATTGTATTTCCCCAACGATTTGTTAGTTTCATGAACAACTTCACTGCTGACCTAGACTGCGCTGCAGTGGAAAGGATGCGGTCCTATTTAAAACGCAAGTAATTTATAAGATTGAATTCCCCCAAGGATTTGTTACTTTCATGAACAACTGCACTGCTAGGTGACCTAGACTGCGCTGCATTGGGAAGGATGCGGTCCCAAACGTGACTAAGTCTGTATCTCCCAAAGGTGCGTGGGTTGCATGAACAGCTTCACTGCTAGGTGGCGCTGCAGTGGGAAGGATGCGGTCCCAAACGTGACAAAGTCTGTATCCCCCAAAGGTGCCTAGCTTGCATAAACAGCTTCACTGCTGGGTGGCGCTATAGTGGAAAGGGTTAGTCCCAAACGTGACTTAACTTGTACCCCCCCTCCAGGATTTGTGGGTTTCACGAACAACTTCGTGGTGATTCTGCTGATTGGCTGTCATCGGCAGCTGCGCACTCCCTTCAACCTGCTGCTGCTGAACATGTCCGT
Source organism: Branchiostoma floridae (assembly GCF_000003815.2). Lineage (NCBI taxonomy): Eukaryota > Metazoa > Chordata > Leptocardii > Amphioxiformes > Branchiostomatidae > Branchiostoma > Branchiostoma floridae. The sequence continues at coordinate 26,930,630 of NC_049979.1, forward strand.
GGCAGACCTGCTGGTGTCCGTGTGCGGCAACACGCTGTCCTTCGCCTCCGCCGTCCGACACCGCTGGCTGTGGGGCAGGCCCGGCTGTGTCTGGTACGGGTTCGCCAACAGCTTGTTCGGTGAGCAATATTGATGATCTTTGGATAAGGAGAATTCTTCTTACACAACCAGTAGGTACTTGCATTGCTTGAGTTTCAATGTCTCTCAGACACCTTCGTCAGAGCTTCTAAATGGAGTTGAGCTCCTCACCGCTATATGTAGCCGATGTAGGTGGCGCTTTTGCGGTGAGAAAACAATCCCAAACGTGGCTTAGCTTAGCTTAGTTAGAAGCTCTAATGAAGGTGTCTGAGAGACATCGAAACGGAAGTAATGAAAGTACCTACTGGTTGTGTAAGAAGAATTCTCCTTTATCCTATATTCTACCAACCTGATGAAACTATTTTCGGAAGGATTGGTGATTTGTATTTGCATGTTCCTGCCCATATGGGCTAAATGCAGTGTTACATGGGCCACTAAAGGCTAAGTACTATTACATGTAGTATTGTAAATGCAGAAACTTTCGCGGTGGTTTTATATTCGCGGTTTTCGCGGTGGCCGAAGAACCGCGAACTTAAAACTACCTCGAATATTCATTATACAGCTCGCTACTACAGTGCAGTACTGTAAATAAGTTTTAGGTGGCAAATTCAAAACCACCGCTAACACTCAATTTTCGAGCTGCCGCGAAATCAAATCCCCGCAAACTTAAATGCATTTACAGTATTAAATCCCCGCAAACTGAAATGCATTTACAGTATTAAAATTGGAAACACAATACTTGCTATGCTATCACTATATCTATCACTATATCTTACGTTTACATGCCTCTTCATTTCTCTTCAAACATGTGTATGCGAACTCACAGAGTTTTTGTTGAACGATCTTGTCTGTGGTTGTCATTATACGTACTTGTATACAGGTTGTCTTTGGTTTACTGTTCAAAACCCAGACTACATCAAAGCTCCACATATCACTGGAAATAGTAGAAATTTGCCAAATAGACCTGTCAAATAACAAACCAGTAGAGCTATTCTAAAATTTTTCTGCTGGCTACCTCTTTCTGGTGTTTTATCCTTGTATTTGGCAGTGGTCATCCATGTCTGCTTTAAAACATTTATAACGTTGTAACATCCACCCCAATGCTATACCTACTATGTAAAGAAAGAGTAGGGAAATCTATCTTTTGCTATGCCATATAGTCCCGCATATAATGGATGGACCAACAAATTTAAAATGTCAATAAAGAGATGAAGAGGTACTCAAACTTGATTGATTGGTGCATATCAGACGTCACTGGCAAATTGATTGATGGGTATTGATCAAAACAAAGCTGGTCCTGTCTGGGTGAAAAATCCTGTCATTAAGCGTCAAACCACGAACAGAGATTCCCGTAAACGCAAATCCTCTTTTAAAGCCGGGATAATTGATTCTCTTGAGCACTGTCGATCTTTCACGTTAAAAGAAGATGATGACAAAATTAGGCCGGAGAGAAATCTGTATACGTAGCAAATGGCATTGTCAGGTATATCCACTGTAAGTTTTGCATTGTCTTTGAAAAACATGATACGGTATACGATATATTCTGAGGGAGGGAAACTTTTACTATAATTGTTTAGTTGCAAAAAATCATATGCCCGAAGGCTAATTGCAAATGCAGTCTCAAGGACTAAGGGAACTAGATACATAAAACTAGTGTCTAATCAACTATTATGATACAATGAGTACTATTGTCGGGTTTGACTTCTTCTTTGAAGGCAGTAGTTTTACACTAGAACATAATGGACTGGAGAAATGCAAATGAAAAGAAACAAGAATCAAACTAATCAGGGAAAACAGACATTACCCACTCTGGAAGAGAAAGAGACACTAGCATACAAATAGATACAGACACACGCAGAGACAAGCATACATACAAACACACACGTACATACATACATATATACAACTTGTAAATACATATATATATTAGTACTTTTGAGGGCTAAGATAAGATAAAGTGAAAAGAAATGACTCAACGATGTAATTTGTGGACTGAATACCGAAAATCAATCAAACCATAAGGTGACTTAGCGACCGCAAAGCCGAAAGTAAAGGCGCCTAGGTCAACTACTCTCTACATCAATCATTTTTAACTACCGCTAGTTGTCGTCTCTCCACAGGTATTGTATCACTGGTGACCCTTAGTGCCCTGGCGTTCGAGCGGTATTGTGTAGTGGTGCGGAGTTCAGACATGTTGACCTACAAGTCTTCTCTAGGCGTCATCACATTTATCTGGCTCTACTCTCTCCTGTGGACGAGTTTGCCACTGTTGGGCTGGAGCAGCTACCAGTTCGAAGGCCATAATGTGAGTAAAGTAAAGATTTAAGGCGCCAGCATTTTTCTACATATCCTCATTTTCAGACGTCCCGTAATGTATTACGTAGAACAACAAGAAACCGGAAGAAAGAGTTGTAGGAATCAACCGACTATAGATACAAGTTTAACAACCCTATCCAGACTGGGGGGTGGGGGGTGGGGGGTGATAAAAGTGCCTGCGCCAACTTTGACGTCGCATAGATCCCAAATGGCTTGTGCTTAAACAACCTACCTTAATGAATTTTCCTAAAATATTGTTGGCAACAACTTTTAAAAAAATAGCGTAAGTTTATCATTTTTCGTGTTGCCATGGCAACAGGTTTCTGAAAGGCACTTTTTTATTTGACAAAAATCACTCCTTTTGGTTTAAACTATTGGATTTTAAAATTTTATTGCGAAACTATACTTCTTTTTATATATCTTTAATATCTAACATATCTTAGTGTGACATTTATAATTAAATATTCATAACTTATGCTAATGTGATGACGTAATTAGTCAAAATCCAAGATGGCCGACAAAGCAATGGCGTCCTTGCCATTACACATAGGTACTAGGTACAGATGTCTTGTTGTTAGTCTTATCAGTAGCATAGTTTTCGTTTCACAAAATTCCTCACAAAGGTTCTGTACGGTATGTGTATAAAAACATTTGCAAAAAATGACTTGACCATATGTTTGATATTTGAGGAACATCAACCAAGAAGTAAGGCATAACCTTACTAGTGACTGCGATTAACACCAACAAATGACAAGTTGTCACAATTGATTGTAATGCTAGTACACCTTATCCGCGGGCAACCTATATCTACTGTTTAAAGTAGGGTAGTTAGGGTATGATGTCGCTACTATATTTTGAAAATATCTCAATTTGATATATCGAAATAAACATAGAAACAACGTACATAGCCTACTATCTGGAAGTACATTATCGTTAGAGCAATGAATGACAAAATATGAGGCACTTTTTCTGTCCTTTGTTATTTTGTATGTGTCTAGGTCGGTTGTTCTGTGAACTGGGTGCAGCATAACCCGGACAATGTGTCCTACATCGTGACCCTGATGGTGACATGTTTCTTCGTACCGATGGTGGTCGTGTGTTGGTCGTACGCCTGGATTTGGCGCACAGTACGGATGGTAAGGTTCTTGCGGGTGTTATAATGATCATGATAGTCGTAGGTCGTCGTGCGATTTTGATACAGTCACTCAAATATGTCTATAGCGGTCAATCAAGGGACTGAAGAAATGTGGCTACTATAGACAAGTGGCCACTATAGTGAAAATGCTGATCAATTGACCGAACAATAATTTACACATGATTTCAGTACCCAGTATCTCACCAAGTAATAATGTCTCCATCGTCTCAAAATTCAATTGTCCCTGCCAATGTCACATCTACCGAAAATTGCCATGCGCAATGTTGATAAATTAGCCGACAAAGACTAGATCTAACGTTCAAAGCACGAGGACCTTCAACTGCCTCCAAAACTACTCTCTCTCGAACTCTGAATTCTGGCAAACTACGATTTAAACTCAGCGCAGGGTGACATACGGCCGCTGTATGGTCACAATATGCAGAGTTTCTGTATCTACGGGACCGGAAATAACGTGTGGCTGTGGCCGCGTTGGACAGGTGGCCGCTATAGACTTAATTTCTTAATGCTTAGGTCAACGGGAAAAATTCAAGGGACCGACAAAAAGTGACCGCAACGGCCAGGTGGCCGCAAATACAGGTTTGACTGTATATCGCAGAATTTTCAGACAGGCTGTGACGGAACCAACATTTGACATGGATCTAAGACAGCCTTTTCGGTAACAAGTTCGTTGAGTATTGAATATACATGTACGCATGCACTACTATCCTAAGAATGCTCTCAACAATTTGCCGATCGTATACGATGTATACTCGGGTTCAAATTGTCAAATGATAAATGTTGTCGTTGTAGTTATGACATATAGCTGTCCAGCCTCAACATGTTTGGAAGCCTCAAGTATTTTAGATGTATAACTTAAGGCCATCGTGACCTATTAAATGTTTACATTAACAAGGATATGAATAACCTTAACAGAACGTGGCGACCCAGTAGGTGTGGCCTCTAACCAGCCGTCAGCCAATCAGAGAATTGCCTAAATGTTTTCCTAAGGTAATTAAAAGCGGATTCTCTGATTCGATGACAGCTAGCCTGTGCCACGCAAATTTAAACCTCATCTATTTTCAGCAGGCATCCACAAGGTATAATGTATAGGCGAAGGTCTGTGTAGGAGAATGTAACAACACAATATCTTCTCTTTTTCTTCACTCAGAGTTCGGAGGCAAAGCCTGAATATGGGAACTCCCAGAACGCTGGTCGTCTGGTCACTACGATGGTCGTGGTCATGATCATTTGTTTCCTGGTCTGCTGGACGCCGTACGCCGTCATGGCACTCATCGTCACATTCGGCGCGGATCACCTGGTGACACCGACGGCTTCCGTCATCCCCTCGCTGGTGGCCAAGTCCAGCACGGCCTACAACCCCATCATCTACGTGCTGATGAACAACCAGGTCAGGGGTGGACACATTTTATAACGTTGAAGAGGTTCATCAGTCACGTATGAATACAGTTACTCCAGATTTTCTTCGAAAAATGACTGTTTTTAAAGGTAAGGGACATTCCTCCAAGTTTTCGATGTCTGGTAGCACATCTTGATCACGGAGAATGACCTAGTCTCGATCTTACGAGAGAACACGAGACTAGAGCAGGCTTACGTAGATCATCTGCTCCCTCCCCCGCCTCCTTGCGTAAGGAGTATGTACCTTACCTTTAAGAACAGACATTGCTCGAGGAAAATTAGGAGTAACTATAACGTTAACTATAATAAATTAAACTTGTAGAAATCGATATCTTGAACAGAATTTGATAGAAGAGTCTGTTTGAAGGCCGAAGGAATATGTAAACTTTAAAAAGTGATGTAAACTCATTTTATAGCAAATAGATTATGAATAGTTTCATTGGTAGATCAATGGATAACAAATTTTGTTTCACACAAGCATTATGTAATTTACGTAAAATTTCTACTTCCCACTTCAGTCATAAACCGTGATCAAACTTAGTCACGTTTTGGAACGCATCATTGAGACTGCAGTGCCACGTGCACCTAGCACTGGGAAATCAAACGAGTCAGTTTTGCCCTGAGAAAGGTAGCATAAGAAATACGTAAATGGTTGACACACGCTCTGTATTATATTTGTCACAGAACTTATCCAATCAAACCGAATTGTTACCTACGGGGGTATTGTGGTGAGGTTACTCTCCAAGCAGAGGTTAGGCTCCGGTTGTTTTTTAACGTTTTTTTAGTCGTTTTTTTATCGGGCTTCCTATTTCTTTTTATTATATCTTGCTGTGTCAAAGCCTAACAGAACAAAAAAAAATGACAAAAAAGAAAGCCCGATAAAAACGACTAAAAAAACGTTAAAAAACAGTCGGAGCCTAACCTCTGCTTGGAGAGTATGGAGAGGTGACTTTTGGTCGTTTATCATGGGGACGTCTGTCCACAAGACATTACTAAAAAAAGGACTGGATTGATTGTTTTTTTATATATGTTTTTGATTGCTTTTGATACTTTGATACATGCCTAGCCGCGTGCCATTGTACTGCAGTTGAACTTACAGTTTTTATATCTCATGTTTTTGAGTGGCTCTTAGCAGGTAGAGTAATGCTAGTAGTTTTTTTTCTGTACTATAGGGGCCAGTTTGCTTTAGAGTTTGACAAAGAATAACCCAAGAAAAGGACTAACGGATCGTCATGATTTTTTGTTAACTTGAACGTTCATCTGTGTTGGTAGAAGTCATTTTTGAACTAATTTAACTAATTAAAAATTGGGTGAGTCCACTTTTTGTGTTGGATGTACATAATGTGCCTGTATTTTATTTTTGACGAATTCGTAGTTTCGAGAGTTTCTGCTGGCTCGTCTGCAGAGAGTCTGTTGCCGTCAGCAGGCCGTGCCGCGGGTCACACCGCTGGACTACAACGTGCACGTCCGGCTTGGTGGAGAGGGTCCCAGCCAAGCACAGCAGTTTCTTCCGGCCGGGGAAAATGTCGAAAACTTTGAAATGTTGAAATGTGTGCAGGAGAACTGCAAACTAAAAGCAGACTCACTCTCCACTATATCAGAGTAGGCGTTCGTGTGTGCCATATGTAATGAATTCATGAGTATTCGTGTCCTGAAAAGCGTTTTATATCTTAGCTTACGTTGAAGCTAGAGAATTCTAAAAATCTCGATTTGTACAAAAACAGTTCGCAAAGGTCTGACGTCAATTAGGTTGGTTATGGTGTTCTCACGTGCAATAACCCAAATAAGGCCTACGGCTCGTTGAGCGCCAGTCATCTTTCTTAGTGCTATATTTACAGCACAATGGTCTCACGCTGCAGATGACATTAAGATATGCCAAATTAGAAAACATGGAACTACTACTTTAATGATGTTTCAGTATATTCTTTTTTACTTTCTAGAGGAACAAATAAGTATTTGCTGTCACCAAACCAAACCATTTTTAACCGACTGGACTGTAACAAACGTTACCACAGTGACAATCTATGCATTTTCGTTTTCTACGTGATGTGCTTATAAACTGTCCAGTTTGTAAATGTCCGATCGCCTTTCCTTTTATTCATAACTGATCTATTTTTCAAACCTGAAATTGCACATTTCAATGAGAACGAGTGATACGTGCGTTATGCTTTTATTGAAGACACAATTGAGGTCATCAAACGAATGGTCGTTCCCACCGCCCCCAAAGCGCAGACATGCAACTACAGACATAAAGATAGATGAATATAATTGACTCTCTCTCATAGGTCGAAATCATACCTGCTATCCCCCCATTGGTCGAACCGCTAATTGTAATGGACAGAAAAAAACCCTGGTACATTAGCACTTGCTACGTGCGGAATTGCACATCAGAAAAAGATTTGCTTCAACGTGCTGCTTGGAAGTTGAATGGCCTCCTTTAAAGTACGTCCATCTGCGCAATGTGGCAGCCCTCTGTGAGGGAGAGGTCAATTGGTCAAGCGGCATGAGATGGTGCGCCATACGGCGGGCTGAAAAGGGTAATGCCTAGTCTCCAAGCAGACCCTACGGTGGCTTAGAAATAGTATCAAAGCTGGCAAGGGACTTAGTATAGCGGCACCAGGTGCCCGTTTGACTCCATTTGGCCGGCTATCTCCCTTTGGACGGCTATACTCCTTTGCCAGCTTTGATACTATCTCTTTAGGCACCGTAGGGTCTGCTTGGAGACTAGGTAATGCCAGAGTCCCCGTATGATTCATAAAGCGGCGAAGAAAATGGAAAGGTTGTTCTAAGCCTTCAGGGGTAGGGGAGTGTTATCCACTTCGTCTAGGGCAGTGTTTCCAAAGACAGAGCCTATCCCTCTCTTTGTACACGCGTTCAATCTAAAAATGATCCTATCACAGATGACAAGCGTATGAGCCAGCTCAATCTCCGAGAAAATTCAGCTTCATTTAACAAACCTCACCTGCCAGCTTGTCGTCTGTATACATCCAAATGACCTGACGAATCAACTTGCTCTTACGCCAAATAAACTGGTGAACTGAACAAAGTGTGATAAAAAATAGGAAAGTTTACATCTTATGGGTTCCCTCTAACCCCAAATGTAGCCCAAATAGTCGTCCAAATATTAGCTCTTTCTCTGCGCGACGGAACTCTAACGTCTGTCCAACAATTTGAAAACAAACTGCAAACCAGGCACCGAACTTACTTCGGAGGGGGGGGGGGTCTTGATAAACTTCAGAAGACATGAACTCCTGTTCCAATAGTCGTCAATTCTGCAATCGTTATGACAGCTCTACAAAACTTCTATGATGAAGTTTAGAGGCTTTATCGTGTCCATTGTATGAAGTGACAACCCAAATGCTGATTTTACTTGCCTCTCGATCATACCATCGATCGCAAGACCTAGAACTACCCGGTTTTCTAACCTCTAACCTACAGCAAATCTAAACCGACAAAAGGTCTGACAAAACTAACGTTGAATGCTTCAACTCAAGTTTGCCTTTGAACGACTTTTGCTCTCTAGTGAGCTTTTGCCAAAAGGCTGTTCTGAAGCGATAAGATGAATTACAATGATACATCTTGGCCGTACAAAGGCTCCAAGCATATGTGTTTTCGATAAATGCAAGCAGTCGCCTACAGAGTCAAAAGATATCGAAAGACTGCATATTTCAGTTTATCTGTATGCTAGAAAATATTTCTTTGGGGATGATGCATGCATTGTGGTTATATCAAAATATGAAAAGCGTCAGAGGCAACATTTGATAACTATCAACCGTAAATACCACGGCACATGTTAAGAAAAGTCTTAGTCTGAGAAACTTTGAAATGAAACAAGAGTTCAGAGACTTCAGACTTGCGTGAAATATTTCAAGCTTTTTCACGTGTTTACGAATAAGGGAAACGGGTTTGTTCAAGGAAAGGCCATTTGACCACAGGCAACAACTTAAGTTCATAGGTGATAGAAAATGAATAATCATTAGTATTGATAAACTCATCTTCCTGTCGGTGGTAGGTGCCATGTTTCCCAGAATAATAAAAAATATCATGGAAAACTAAGCGATCATAGTCTTACCTCATTAACTATGCAAACTGTATAAATTAAGTACAAACCTGCATAAATTGTAGCTCATTGTACATATGAACATCTCCATGCATGCCAAATTTCATGACAAGCCATCTTGGCTTTGGCATTCGACATTACTATACGTTTTCCGATTCTTTATCAATCCGCAGGCTCAATCTTAAAAATTTGCTCAGCTCAATCTTAAAAATTTGCATCAGTTTTTTAAGATATACATTATGTCGAAAGCTATATTTTACACGGACGAAAATTGATGCAAGCGTCGATGCCATCAATGTTATCAAATCAACATGGCATAATGCGTAGTTTGGGATGCTTCAAGAAAGTGAGCTCCCGAAGCAAGAAAGGAATATCACAGAGAGAGGGATCCTAAACCACTGCCAACGGCTGACTTAGAAGTTGATTGGTGAGGTTCTTTTGGATTCCTGAATGTTCCTCTGATCCCCAGTAGACAAGCATTCAAGATATTTTGATATCTTCAAAGACACGATCACGAAGACAGCCTACATTCGGAGTTTAGATTCCTCACGATTGACGTGGTAGATGACAGGGATTTAAAAGCAATATCAACCGCAAAACTTTACACAGTGCATTATAATTCATCAGTGTCACTTATGATACAACCATGTGCGCTTTAAAGGTACACATGGCATGAAATGCACATCACTACGTTTGAAATATAGTCATGGAAATTGATGCCATGCTGTGAGACAAATTTGTCATCTACGCCTACATAGATGAAAACTTCATGAAGAGAAATACGGCTGGACTTTGACAAATCTTTTGAAGACCTCTTCATACCAGGCATCGCGAGGGGAACATCCAGCCTCGAGCAGCATATTCAGATTCGTAAAGTCTGGTATGAAGAGCTCTAAGGCCACAGCAAGTAAATTTCATGGATGACATGAGCACGTTAGCTCATTAATTTTCGCTTAGTTTTGAAAAAAAAATGTTCTCCTTCCGGACATTGTCAACATGACGAGAAGGTACCAAGATGAGAATATTTGTCGTACGCTCGTACCTAACGGGGTACCTAACCTATATCCGTTGTTTTTGTTAACAGTGTATTTAAGGTTATCAACTAGACAGAAGGTTAATAATATCTAAATCTGCAGTATTTTTTTAAATATAATTGAAATTTGAAACCAGTGTGCGTCGGCTTAATAATCCTAAACACCATTTTTTCTAACAACGGATATAGGTTACCCTACAAATAAAGGTGAACTAGAGTTACATATCATTGCTGGCAGTTGACGGGAAGACTTGAATTTCTTCGCTAGTGCCCTTGGTGGAGATAATGAAGACAGCCCATGTTGCTTATCTACAAGAAATAAAAAGAAATAAAGCCATGGTCCTCAAAGTCGTCTTCAGTCAGCTAAGGAGCCACAATGTCTAATCTATGGCATTTCGTTCACTTTACTTCACTTCAGCTGCAGGCTTTGATAAGTCCAAAATGGATGCGAGGTCATTGACCATGATTGGAGGAACTCTTGCTGCTTAAAGGGGCATTCCACTCCAGAAGGGGGTGGTGTTTTCCAATAGATAATGTGTCAATGAATACATAATCAGCCGAATTTTGTGGAATTCACCTTGGGATGAATCGTGCGATTGTGTGTTTTGTAAAACAATATGACACTCACTAAACCAATGCAGACCCTACCCATGCATTCCCTTTACGCATAGACACTTTGTTTATCGTGCATATTTTCGGAATAAAAGAGGATCGCTAAGCACACGGAGAAGGCAAATTGCTCATAAGATGGCAAAGAACACCCAACAAGACGAGATTTCTTAGCGATCCTGAAATTAGTTTTGTAACCTTACCTAAAGTTTTGCGTTGTATTCAGCCATAGGATTAATTCAATTAGAGGGTACTTAGGGAGTTTAGTAGAAGACTGAATGCTTTTGAGCCACGTGGAGCAACTGGGTACTTTATCGTATAATGTGAAGTAGTATGCATTTATTATTTCCTAAAATTAATATCTATCGGAAAATAACACTACCGTGTGGAATGGAATGCCCCTTTAAGGCCACGTTTCCACTACAGGCGTTCACCGCTGAGCGAACAGAGCGAATTTGAAAACTTTTTGTTTAACGAGGGAAACTATGAATGGACTACTTCTGGGCACTAAAATAACGCTCACCTAGCAAATTTTCTCCCTAAATCAGAAACATCAATCTTAGGCAAGCTCAAATAACTGACTTAAAGGAGAAGCAGGGGTTACAAAGGCAGTTTGGGAAATTCCCTACCTCTCGCTGTTTCTGCAGCAGGTTTTTTTTTCGATAACTAGTCTAAGGATGGGTTGCCATCCCTTCCCTCGAGGCTTTTTAAAGACGTTTGTAGCCACAAACGAGATACAAAACCCTACCCTACCAAAGACTGAATGTAGGTCTACCAATTGCCAATACGAACCAGGAGCTCATGATGCAACTGTGAGGCTACTATCTGTTGAGTTACAGGAATACCCAGACTCATAAGTATATGTTTAAATCCCTCACAGTCTCTTGTAAATTACGGATACGCTTGTTATAATAATTATCACGGTACGGTTGAAGAAAGACGATGTGATTAGTATAAAAATATTAACGTTACATGAAAAGTTTGAGCTGTACAAAAATGTAATTTTGGCAGATTAACAAATGTAACGAGACGGTTCCTATTACTTATACTAGGCGGGAATGGAATGTTTCTTTGGCTCAACTGCATGGTGGCAGACCCACATTAATGTCCTGGTTCCAGGTACAGACAAACCTGTATAAGCGGCCACCTTTGCATACCGGCCACGTGCACCTGGCCATAGTGGCCACTTTTTGTCGGTCCCTTGGATTCGTAATGATTAAGAAATAGGCCTAGCGGCCACCTGCCAACGCGGTAGTCAATAGATCAGTATTTTCTCTATAGCGGCCACCACTCTATAGTGGCCAATTTTGACCAGTCCCTTGAGTGGCCGCTATAGACAGGTTTGACTGTAACTGGGAGTCCCAGGTTGAAATCATAGGAAAGACATCTCGATTACAATTCGGGCTGCACCCGTCTTTCAGAAAGGACATAAAACTGACGGGGGTCCTCCCGTGTTCGAAAAAGTTCACCGGTCAACGTTATTTAGGGAGAGGGCTAGCAAATTAACCCTATCTAGACTGGGGGGGGGGGGGGCTAAAAGTGCCTACGCCAACTTTGACGTCCTATAACAGCCGAACGACGTATGGTAGGACTACGAAACTTGGTGACTTTTCCTGAAATATTGTTGGCAACAATTCTGTGAAAAAAAATTTAGTTTGTAATTTTTGCTGTTGCCATGGCAACGGGTTTCTGACAGGCATATTTTACCAAATTTACTAATTTCAGTTTCAATAATGGTATTTCAAGGTTTTATTGCTAGACCAAACTCATTTAACTATATAATTAACATCCTGTGTAATTTTAAGTTACATTTCTAATTAAATATTCATAATTTATGCTAATTTGATGACGTCATGGGTCAAAATCCAAGATGGCGGACAATGACATTTTCAATGATAAATACATGTTATTTTTACTCAAAATACCGTCAAAATCTTTTATTTTCTTACAAAACACAATTACTTGAACCTTTTTAGTCCAGTTTTATTGGGTTTGGGGGTTATATGTGGATTAAATCGTATTTTAGAAAAATCAAGCTTGTCGATCCAAGATGGCGGACAAATGACGTCATTTTCTGACGTCATATAGGCGTCAGTGTCGTCGTCATTGGCAACAAAAGACTTGGCAGACTTAGACACCAATTATGTAACCTTTATAGTCATCGTTTTGTTTAATACCTGTAAGTATAGCTGAAAGTTCATATTTAGACGATTTTAGCCCAAAATATGACATTATGACGTCATAATTACGTCACATTACGCCATAACGATACAAAAATTCTGGAAAATATAAAACTTTACTAGTACATCATTCCCTCTAAATTTGGTGATCATAACCCAAGCCGTTTTGAAATTACGAAGGGGGGTCAAAAGAGCCCCCCCCCCCCCGGTCCCAGGTATACCAAAAAAGCCCGGTCTAGATAGGGTTAACTAATCTCTGTAAAATACACATTACTACTGGAACAGCAAGGGAAGATGTGCCTCTATGCGTTACAAGGGCAATGAACTATGCTATCATGTCCGACCTAAAAGAAATCACTTACTGGAAGAAAATTCCATTTGTGTGAATGGTTCTTCTGTCTGATCCTTTTGCAACGAATGATGAGGTCAGTTATACTTGATAGATAATGGACACACTTCAGTTGACGCTGATACTTTATCTGCCCCATTAACGAAATGGTCACGCTGTTGTGTTTTAAAGTGCACTTTCACTGCACTTGCGTCACGCTTGCGTCAATGCGGGGTTCGAAAGATACTCAACGAATTTCAGAGGTAGAGAACGAATTTTCTTACTTTTTGTGGATTTTGTTGTCTTCTAAGTCATACTTTTACGTATTATGCTAATATCTAAATCATAAAGATTCGGAGAAAATAAAGACGCAGTGAACGAGCCCCGCAGAAACGCAAGCTTGACACGTGGTGCGGTGAGAGTGCACTTTTAGACAAGAATCTAATCAAAGTGGGTTCGTAACAGGTACATTTAATCATCGAATTAATTAATCGGAACTTGGCACAAAGGTACAAGCAAATACCTTCTTGAGATCGGAATCTCAATTAATGTAGACTATTTTTCCATTAACCAAGAGAACCATGAAATGGGAATTTTGTAAAGTTTTCAAAGACCAATGCCCATGGTTTCATTTCAGTGTTGGTTTATGGAAAAGTAGTAGATAAAAAAAACTTTTTATCAATACAATGTCTATTCAGGACCCTGACAATCGATCTGGATTTAACAGAAGAAGAAGAACTTAATTGCGTGACAATTGTAACAGGTACAATGTTGAACAGATCAACATTTTGCAGAGATGGAAATAAGCATATGGCTTATATAAAATGATTAGAATACTTCATTGTGATACTATATGAATGAATTATGTTAGCCCTTATTGTTATGTTAACTAGGATGTTAAGCTTTATCCTATACCTCTATTTTGTACCTTATGTAATACCTGTTGCCATACTTTGTACCATGTACAATTGTCGTGCAATAAAGTTCTTCTTCTTCTATAAAGAGAGATGTGCATTTTGAAAAATGTGCAGCTAACTTCTGTCTCCTACAATGTATAAAAGTTGGTCAGGAAAATTCTTAATTGCACTTTATTTGACCTTTCATTGTAACTATAGTTCATCCTTATGCACAGGAGGGTGACCTATATACATGGACGCTGTATTTGAAACCAGGATATTTAGGAATATTCATATTACTTTACAATTGTAATATTTCAAAATACATGTATTGTATTGTATCCATCAGTACCGTCCGTCGCCTTAATATCCTAAAATGCCCTATTCTACATGCAAATGCAATAGATATAGATATAGAATAAAAGAGCGTTATTGCTGTACTGCTAATAGAAAGAACAAATTGAGATATTTCAGTCGAAGGCCAAATTTCATCTCATTCAATGAAGACTGAGTTTTCTATAAAAAAAACTAATTGAATTTACTTTTTATAACTCTCCTCCTGTATTCCTGCATAATTCTTTTCATCATGGACATTACAAATGTACTTTAATGTTTAATTACGGACACCCAGATTAAAACATTGCTACTAGTATGTTACAATTTAAAGCTTTCAATCAGTCCTCTGATCCTTCTCAAGTTGAAATGACCCAACACCTAAGTCACACATCTGGAACGGAAGTGTGACGTCAGCAAACGGTCGAAGGTGCTTGGCAGTCGGTATCGGCCACCGTCTCAGGAAGGTTGGTGGGCTCTGATGTAAATGGCCTTGTAACATAATGTTGACTACCGTCACAGATGAATTTACAATCAAGTATGAAAAATTGTTGGCTAAGATTTTTTAGCCAACATATTGGCATTATACATTTGTAGTCCTTTGGCGTATCTGTAGAGTGTTTGGCGCAGATCCAGAGGTCCTGGGTTAAAATCCTGCCTTTCTACCGATCGTGTGATCTTTTGCCCTTGGGAAAAGCACTTTCCTCCATTTCCTCAGTCCTCCCAGATGTTGAAATGAACACTCCTCCCAGATGTTGAAATGCTTGATAAAAGGCGGTTGATGGACAGGGTTGGTCTCTATCGAACTCTATCGTCCAATACCAGAGGATAACAGCCGACTGCATCTACAGAGGAATAAACAATAGGGACAGTGAGGACTACATTTTATGGTAGTGAAGTACGGATGTTATGTGAGTCAGCCAAGTGGCACAATCTTTACACATGATTGATTACGTCTAGTCAAAGCTCTGATTATTGTTTCCTTTTTACATAATGAACCCCACATGACAGGACCCCGAATGCTACTTCAAGGTTACGGTTAATAATCAGTAGAACTGGGGTGACTACTCTTCTTTATAAGGAGATGCAATTTGATTATATGGGTGCCATCCTCTGGGAACAACAAAACTGATACAATAAAAAAGTTTGTCAAAAAGTGTTATGAAATCTAGGTGGTAAGGAAGTTTGAACAAACGACTGAACCGAATATGGCGTTCATAACAATAGATTGTTTATTTTTGTTCTGTGATTGTTCATTTTTGTTCTGTGTTTTTGTTCTTGTTCTTGTCCATTGACTTTTGAATTTTACATTTGTATTCTAAGACACAAGCATCCTTTTCCGATTAAGGTAGAAAGCTCTTAATTTATATTTTAGATGATTGTATAGTGATTGCAATGTACCAACCTGTTTCGTCTTTACAACGCTGTAAAAAAAAACAGACTAGTGAAAGCTTTGTATATTCTAGATGATTGTATAGTGATTGCCATGTACCAACCTTTTTCTTTTCTCCAATGAAGATTATTAAAAAATAATTTTTACGATTCTTTTATTTGTAATCTACGACATATATGTGCTTGCTTGATTTTATTAGCATATGCATGCCCAGTTTGGCCTCCTGGTATCAATAAAGCCCAATCTAGAGCAATGGATAAAAATTACAGAGAAGACCCCGTCATATGATTCTCGGTGCCAACTTTGTTAGCTACAGCATGGCTTTCAATAAATTGTAACTTCCATCTCTATGCTGCAGACGACAAGTTTGAGAATTAATTTCTTTGAAACAGCCAAAAAATCAATTCGCGCGTGGAAGTCATTCATATGATACAGAATTATGATCTTGACATTGCCGTCTTTATACACTAGAATATGCATGCCCAGTTTGGCATCCTGATATCACTAATGCCCAATCTAGAGCGATAGATAAAAAATACAAAGAAGAACCCGTCATATGATTCTCGGTGCCAACTTTATTAACAACAACATGGCTTTGAATAAATTGTAACGTCCATCTCTATGCAACAGAGGACAAGTTCAGAAACTTATTTTTTTGAAACAGCCAAAAATCAATGTGCGTACGTGTGGATAGCATCCATATGATACAGAAATATGATCTTGACATTGCCGTCTTTATACACTAGAATATGCATGCCCAGTTTGGCATCCTGATATCACTAATGCCCAATCTAGAGCGATAGATAAAAAATACAAAGAAGAACCCGTCATATGATTCTCGGTGCCAACTTTGTTAGCTACAGCATGGCTTTCAATTAATTGTAACTTCCATCTATATGCAGCAGACGACAAGTTTGAAAACTTATTTCTTTGAAACAGCCAAAAATCAATGCGCGTACGTGTGGATAGCATCCATATGATACAGAAATATGATCTTGACATTGCCGTCTTTAATTTATACACTAGAATATGGATGCCCAGTTTGGCATCCTGATATCACTCATGCCCAATCTAGAGCGATAGATAAAAAATACAAAGAAGAACCCGTCATATGATTCTCGGTGCCAACTTTGTTAGCTACAGCATGGCTTTCAATAAATTGTAACTTCCATCTCTATGCAGCAGACGACAAGTTGAAAAACTTATTACTTTGAAACAGCAAAAATCAATGCGCGTGTGGATATCATCCATATTATACAGTAATATGCTCTTGACATTGCCGTCTTTATACACTAGAATATGCGTGCCCAGTTTGGCATCCTGGTATTATTAATGCCCAATCTAAAGCGACAGATAAAAAATACAAAGAAGAACCCGTCATATGATTCTCGGTGCCAACTTTATTAACAACAACATGGCTTTCAATAAATTGTAACTTCCATCTCTATGCAACAGACGACAAGTTTGAGAACTAATTTCTTGGAAACAGCCAAAAAATCAATTCGCGCGTGGAAGTCATTCATATGATACAGAAATATGATCTTGACATTGCCGTCTTTCTACACTAGAATATGCATGCCCAGTTCGGCATCCTGGTATTATTAATTCCCAATCTAGAGCGATAGATATAAAATACAAAGAAGAACCCGTCATATAATTCTCGGTGCCAACTTTGTTAGCTACAGCATGGCTTTCAATTAATTGTAACTTCCATCTATATGCAGCAGACGACAAGTTTGAGAACTAATTTCTTTGAAACAGCCAAAAAATCAATGCGCGCGTGGATGGCATCCGTATGATACAGAAATATGATATTAACATTGCCGTCTTTATATATATTATCATACGAGAGAATATGCATGCCTAGTTTGGCATCCTGGTATCCCTAGCGCCCGATCTAGAGTGATATACAAAAAATATAAAAAAAGAGACCGACATATGATTCTCGATGGCAACTTTGATACCTACAGCATGGCGGGCTTTGAATTAATTGTCACCGCCATCTCTATGTAACAAACAACATGAACTTCTGGTATGTACTACTAAGTTACGTTCTTCTTGAGCTCCACTATTGTCTCGTCTCCGTTACAAAAATCTTAGGTCTAAATACCTACGCAATTCACATGTAGAACTAGATATATGTAGATTAAGCTTAGGGCACAACCCGCCGTACGTGCAATTTGTCCGTACATTTTTTGGGGAGGTCACGTCCGCCACATAATTCTGAAAACATTCAGGCAGCTGTACAGGGCAGTCGCGTCGCCCGTACTGGCACGTACTAGGTTGGGGTTGCGGTTGGGGGGGGGGGAGAATCCGCAGCCTGATGGCACACAAAGTTTTAGCTGCACGTTAAGTTCTACGGCATGTTTGCGTGCTCTCAAATCCGTCGGATTCCCTACGAGTTCGTACGGAGGCGGTACTTACCGCTTCGCAAGTATTTGCACGTACGACGGGTTAACCCCATTTGCTTTACCCTGCCTTATGTTATCAACGGCAAAGACCTTGGCTGCCTGTAATGTCCATAATAATAACCAACACAAATGAACAAGTTAAGTTGTGGATGTATCTTCATGATGAACCACTATCCGGCAGCTCAAGTGATAAATTATGCCTTCTATCTGGTGTTCCGGCGTGTTGGACATGCCGCTATCGCCCCACACCTTAATATGGTCCGTAGCTCTGTGATCGATCTTTTATCTCCTCATTAAAATAACATTAGGCCACAGCAAGTGAATTTTAGATCTGTGGATGGCATCAATGCTCTCATTTACAGCCGAAGGAATAAATGAACAAATAAATTACATCCCCTGAATTTTTTATGGTGTATATTATTATTTGCTTTTAGTTTGCTTCTAACTGTAACGCATACTGCATCTTAGCCAATAAAGGTTTCGTCTTTGATACTTGAATAAACTATTCGTTCAATCATACACGAATAAACATTTCGATACGTTACATATTAAAGTTACATAAAAAGAAGTGAATTTTAGCAAAAAAATCTTAAAAACCCATTATTTACATCAAAATCAGTGATTTCTGTAATATATGGCTTTCAGAAACACGTTGCCACGGCAACACGAAAAATCATAAACGTCCTTTTTTGTAAATTGTTGCAAACAATATTATAGGAAAATTCACCAAGTTTGGTCGCCTACCACAAGCCGTTTGAGATTTATACGGCGTCAAAGATGGCGTAGGCACTTTACCCCCCACCCTAGCTTCCCCCCCCCCCCCCTCGTCCGAATTGGGTTAAGAGTTACGAGTACTGCTCTGGAAAAAGCGTCCTCGTCCTATTTTGACAGTCTCTTCAGCACACAAATCAGTAGTTTTGAAGTAACATAGTAAATGGCGGGATTTTAACTAAATACTCTACCCCGTTTAGATGGATGGAGATCGTACACGAGGTTAAAGACAAACTAGTCTCATAGCTTTTATGGGGGCATGCAATGGGTTGTTATGCACTATATCTAGGGGCACTGTATTGGAAGGTGGATCCCAACCCTCTCGTCAATTGGCTATCTATACACCTGGTTGGAGTTAGGAAAGTAGTGTCAAGTGCCTTCCAAAGGGAACAAGATCGTTAGCATGACGGAATGTGAACCCTTGACGTCTGAAGTCTTGGCCAAATACACTACGGTTAGATATTTTGTAATTTGCTCGTCGTTCAGTTGATCAGAAGTTATCCAAAATTGATACATTTCTTTTAGATTTTTGTTTCATGTTTAAATTTTTTTATTGCTTTGGTACTTTACTACCATGTGCGAATGTATATTATATACGATGGTGCATCAATATATTGTACGTGTTGTGCGAAAAGTGAGCACGGGGTATGGCTATACCGCTACTCCATCATGCCCTCTCACGGTATAGAAAAGGGAAATAAGTTCCAAATCGGCCCCATACTGTCATAAGATAACGTTGATGCATGATTATAATTCGTGAAAGAATGACTGAACACCAAAAGTGAGGCATAAGTAAGCACGAAGCAGGGCTACACTACACCATGTCCGTGCGTAATCAAGGCTCTCGCGTATGATATATAAGAACACATAAGAGACCCCATACTGTCATGAAATAATGTTGATGCATGTTCAAAAGCCGTGATGGAGTAAGGCAGCCGACCCAATCTACGTTACAAACACAATCAGATGAACAGATTCGTTCTGACACGATTTTCGCTACTGTTTGAAGGTTAATCAATAAGTTCCAAGCCTCATCAATAAAATAACGCCGAACGAAATTCGTGTCATTATGATCATCACTTTGCAGACGATACCCGGTAAACTTGAGTGCAGGTTATTATTGGACTGAGCAGAGCACTTAGGACTAAAGTTTGTAGCCTTTTACATCTTAACTGATATTTTGTCAGCAAAGTATACGTCTGACACAAACATACAGTATTCTATGAGAGGTGTAATTGTATGTATGTGTTGGCACCCAATATCAGCTAGGCGGCCTGGGTTTGACATGTATTGCATCGTCTGCAATCTCAATAGATTAAATTGAATAAGAGATAACTATAAATCTCTTTTACACTCTGTATCATGGTTTGACTCGTGTGGTTTTCTTACATTCACAAAAATGTTACGAGTCGTGCTATATACCAAAGAGTGATTGCGGACACGTGCATAATTTGAGTAGTTGTTGATTGATATTCATAATTTTCAGCAGATTGGTAGGTGTCGGTGAGACAAAGGTCAAGTTTAATGATGTGCATCGTAGCTACATCCTATAGCGCTGCAGTGCGACGTGTATAGATATGCGTTTATTGGTAAAGACATAACAAGCTGTGGATGTATTGAACTATAAACTGTGATATCTAATGCAAATATTGGACTCACCCAAATTTTCGACTGAACAGCACCAGTCTTTGTCAAGGAATGAACAATCCACTGCTGTCGTAACGCCACGTTATGCAGATATGTGACTTAGTGCTGTTCACTTTGGGTGAGTCCCATTTTTGTGTTGGATATTACAGTTTAACTAGTTCAATAATGGCAACCACACATGAACTTTCAGTTAAGCTGTGGATGTATCTTAATGATGAACCCCTATCCGACAGCTCAAGTGATAAATTATGCCTTCTGGTGTTCCGGCGTGTCAGACATGCCGCTATCGCCCCACACCTTAATATGGTCCATAGCTCTGTGATCGATCTTTTATCTCCTCATTAGAATGACATTAGGCCACAGCAAGTCAATTCTAGATCTGTGGATGGCATCAATGCTCTCATTAACCTCAGCCTGATTTCGAAGAAAAGAAATTTTGTTTCCCACTGGAGATGTGTTTCAACATGCCAAATTTACAAGAAAGGAAAAGATGCAGCTGGATTTGTAGAAGCGACTCTAGTGCGGTACTGAGTATAGTCGCAAAATTGCCAACTTGCTAAGTCTAATATGAATTTTAGCCAACTTGGTAAATGCTGTCATGACTCGTGTCACTTTGTGCACTTCTTCAAGATAGGCATAAAGTACTTGTAAGTTGTGACACAAATTCGTTTCAGTTTAACGTTTATAGTCCCCATTAAAAATGTCAAACACCTTGTTTCTTGCCAATGCTGTTTTTTTTTTAATTTCTTTCACGCTCTTACATTGGATTTCGAGTATATGTGATCCGACCAATTTTCTTGCTGTGGTCTAGGAACTACGTAACATTTTGTTGCAGCGTTTCAGTTCCGCTTGATCAGTCAAATATGTGTGATACATGACATCACGCCTACACCCTACCTGATTGATATGCACACGACTCCTAATGATACTTTGTCATTGTCTCCTACTTGGTGGAGCAAATGTTGTTTCACCCTTAAGAAACTTTTGAAGGTTATATCTTATGATCGTTTGATAGATCCCATAAGCTCTAACACGTATTATAGCGGTGACGTCGAATACTCTGTGCGTCAAAAAGAACACCCCTGTTACCGTTGTGTGATAGCCGCCAGTCATTTAATAAGATATAGAGCTCTGTGTTGTTTAGTTTTAGATAGAAATGACACAGTGAGTACGCCTGTGCCTCTGAGGTTCCAAAATTACATTTAGTACCAGCGTTCTATTATTTAGGTTATTCTCTTAAGTATTAAGGATATTCCCAAGTTCAGAAAGTCAGATCATATATCAGGTAACTTAAATTTTTACACCAAATGAAATCTAATTACTGAATGAATGACAAGTAAATTCATAGACTATGGATTGGCCTAGCAGTTTCTTGCGTTGTGCCGGCAAGGACACACACTAACAGGCAAAAAAAGGTACCCAAAACATATCATTTTCAATGATTATAACAACAACATTAATAATAATAATGATAAAACGTCTGCATCAGTGCAAGAGGCGCTGTGTCTTCAAGGTCACTTTAAGTGAAATTTTAAATTACAAGATGCGGTTTATCATTGTCTGACAGATTGTTAAGATTGATAATTGAACAATATAGTCTTCAACTGAAACCTCAGCTCAGTTTAGCTGCCAGCCTAGCAAAAGACTGAGACAACATGGCTGCAGACAGAAACTGTTGCAAGACTCCAGACAGCTCCAACAGTGGCTACTTGAGAAAAGAGCTCGAGGGGGGGGGGGGGCGGAAAGGTGCAGCTGCCCAGTCACCTGTGACCCACACAGCGCTTTACATGCCAATCCTTCAGCAAAACGTACAGGTCAAGGATTTATCTGTGCAGCCATACAAGAGCCTGCAGAAAAGGACCAGCGGCCCACTGATCTTCGGAAGCAAAGAGGCATCCATCATCATAACACACACTACCAGAAGTGACTCGGAAAGGAATACATACATAAATATATCCCCACAGGAATATATGTACTTTGAGGGGATTTAAAACTTCATTTCAACACACACATCCCTTCCCTTTTTGCACAAGTCAAGCAATGGGTAGTACGTGCATGTCAAAGAGATAAGTTTCAGCAAGGACACATCCCTAAGCCAAGATGTTGCCCTGAACATAAATTAAACATGGAGATTTAGATGTCAAAGTCAGCCGTAGGGCGACATTGACATTGTCGCACAACCTTCATCAAGATTTTCCGTAATCCAACTTGCATTTGTTATGGCTAGCGGGTAGGATTACTATTAAACATACATGTTCAACACTATTCACCAGGGATTGACTTGATGCCCTCATGGCCATGTTTGGTGACAGTATCGATCAATGATGCATGTCGGGAGGGCAGCAACTGTTATCTTTTAAAAATGCCTGCAGATATACGAAATTCGAATCGTCCCAAGGTGAGTCTTAATCAGTCGTAAATGTGCCATGGGAGTGAAAGTATAATCTTTGATTTGCAAGTTTTTTTGGGTTATTAATCATTCTGGATCAAAGTTGACGTGTAATCTGAAGATGTTCCAGAGGCACGATCAAAGCTTGGCTGTACTTTCCGACAAAAAAATAGGACACATTTTTGACCGCCCAACTCAACTCTGTCAAGAATGGGGTCGAGCAAACATGGCTTTTTTGTCGGAAATTACAGTTAATTTTTTTCTCCAGATTGAGCAGATTTGTTTATAAAAGTCACTATACTTTATGCAAAATGTTCAATATTGGCAACACGTTCTCTGTTGAAGTTAACGCAATATGACGGCTAATACACTGCGGTTTCTAGAATCGCATACGACTTTTTAGAATGCGTAGTCCAGTAGTCAGCACCAGTGCTCCTGGAACTAGAACCCGCGAGTTCGATTCTGGAGGTGTCACTCATTTTACGTATACATGCACGCTACTGGAAAGGGTCGCAGTCCTTGAGGTTGGGACGTATAGCCGTGGTTTACTCATGATACTTGTCGAAAGAGCTAGGTGAATCTCCCGGCAAAAAATCCTGTAAAAAGCCTATAGTGACTTTTTTTTCTCTTAGTCTCTACCAGACTCCGGGTCGACGTCCCTAGAAAAACCGTAGAAATAGAACAAATAGAGGAGTAAGAATAGTCTCTACCAGACTCCGGGTCGACGTCGCTGGAAAAACCGTACAAATGGAACAAATAGAGGAGTAAGCCGGCCAGAAAAGTATAGCCGTCTTGGGAACAGCGCTAGTCCATTTCTACGGTTTTTACAGCGAGCCAGAGTCTGGTAAAGACTAGTCTTCTTTGTCAAGGCAAGTGGATGAACAGCTCTTTGGAGAGCTGAACTGGCCAGTAATATATCAGTTTTACTTTCATAGTAACGCCATTGCATGGATCAGATATTATCCAAACGGCCTTCTTACCTTTCCGCAGACGTAAGACAAGTCAGATTACGTGACGCCGGTTCTATCCCGTGGTAGCCTTTCTAAATCGGTTTATGTAACTCTAGTGACGTAGGTGTTACTCTTTCCTCTTGTCATTCAGTCTTGGGCCTTGGAGAGCGATATCTTTGGCGCCGTCGGAAAAAGCCCGTCTTTAGCGCTTGGTATACCGAAGATTTGTTTTTAATCCGGTAATGTGCCCTAACTTACCGGTGGTATATTTCTGGTAAAGTACCTTTTAGAGTGTATTTCGTTGGGAGTATGTGAACAATGTACTTAATCGCTTATGTAGGTCACATGTTAGCTACTACACTATCTAAAAGGTAAACATAGCAATAACATAACATATGAAATCATCATCCGGGCGTGCTGGTTGCACGGATGGACATGACTCTCTTCCTCCATCCTTCCCTATCCTCCGTAGCCTTGGGCAGATCTTCAGCCGAGCAGCCAGAATCATCACAAATTTGATGTACATATGTTTTGCGTGGTCTACCTTCTGCTTTCATGACCATGTTTGGGTGTCCACAGCAGAACGTCACTAATGATGAAATCTTAAACATTAATCAAATCTTATGGATGATATCCTCTGCAGACTCCAAATTAACTATAACGACAGGTAAAAAAAGCAAGATATCTCTTTTTTTTTCAAAAAGACACTTTGAATGTTGTAACAAAAATTATAGCGACAAAATATGGTACAATATGTCGCAGCCAACAAGTCTTCTATTTCTGTATTTAAGAGATGCACAAAGTGACACTAGTGTGGTAGACTGGTATCACTTACCGAGTCGGCAACTACAGTCAACGTTACCACATTGGTGTCACTTTTACTACCGAGGTAAGAAAATAAGTTTTACTAGTATAAGTTCCATACGAGAAATCAAGGCTACCACACGGTATATTTTAGTATTTTCTCATCATGTTACCATCTCCTTTCCCAAAAATCAGGCAAAAATTAATGTGCGCGCTAGTGACATATATAAAATGTACTCGCTGTGGCCTATCAAGTTGTGTCGTTTTTGTGCTGTTCTTATTTCAATCAATAACGGTGTTATGCATAAAGATTGATGAAAATATAAAAGTTGATGTATGATAGCCAAGTCGATCGGATTGCCGTCATAGACGACCTTCGTTCTTCAACACTCCCCGCGTCCTACAAACGTTATTTCCTCTGCTATTCCATTCCATCCGACCTCGACATTGTAGAAACACATGCATTGCATTATTAGGAAAGCTCCCTTTGGTACTCCGTTGTATTTGTTTATAATCCGGCAACGCGCCTTGCTAACCGGTAGAATCTCTCCCGGTAAATGTATATTCTAGAGCCTCGTGTGTTCATGTAAACATTGTGTACACAGAATTACATACGTCCAGCCGAAAGCTGCGTTGCCGATGGCAATTGAGCCACCTACTTAGCACGAAAGTTCATCTGTGTTGGTAAATGACATTATAGATAAACTAAACTTTACCTTACCAACACCAGAATTGATTGGGGCTTACCCCAAATTTTAAGCCACCTTCTTATCGATTTAGAATGCAAATATAATAAGAGACGTCGCATTAAGATAGTAATGTTACTTGGGTTGTTCCAAAATTATTTTGGGTGGGTAAAGATCATATTTTTTTCTTAGTCTATATTCCAGCGCTCAACAATCAGAAACACAAACACCCCTGTGGATCAGAATGGTACGTACCGTGTGGTGAGCAACTTAAATAGGGCGGGCTACTGCGATTTCAATAGCTGCTGCTGCAGTTTGTATCAGTAGGTACGAGTACATGGTTCTTTCCACATCCGTCCACTCACGCTGCTACTACAGTAACGGTGAGTTCTTAACAGCCTGTAAGCCGAAGCTCTGCTATAGCAGCTTTTGTTTAATCCCTGCAAAAGAACTGTGTAGCAACAGCCGTGACTATACGCTCTGTGTCCGAACAGCGCATTTCTAATAGCAGATGGTGGGAAGGAGAGCTCCCAGCGTTATCTACCAGCCGTGAAAATATTGTCTCAGACGCGGTGATCGCAAAGGCTCAAGCCTGGACTCCAGAAACAGTTATGTTAGGTATGCATAACGTCATGAACGCTACAGACTATGACAACAACAACGCAACGTTTGCTGCCTGGAACTTTCAAAGGAACGGCACAACTGAAGAAGAGGTTGAATTCTCAGGGTTCGACACCGTGGCTGTTGTCATCGCCGCCATCGGTATTGCAGGGTTCCTGAGCAATGGCGCGGTGGTTTTGCTGTTCCTGAAGTTCCGGCAGCTGCGCACTCCCTTCAACATGCTGCTGCTGAACATGTCCGTGGCCGACCTGCTGGTGTCCGTGTGCGGCAACACGCTGTCCTTCGCCTCCGCCGTCCGTCACCGCTGGCTGTGGGGCAGGCCCGGCTGTGTATGGTACGGGTTCGCCAATCACCTCTTTGGTAAGTTTTCTTCTATTACTACTAAAAGATAGATAGTAGATAGCTACCCTTCTCTTAATTTTATATTTCTTGTACCTTCCAATATACGGGTTCGCCAATCACCTTTTTGGTAAGTTTTCTTTCTTACAATTAACGCCACTTCACCTTTATCCGTGGAGTAACCTATATCCGCTTTCCAAAAAAATACAAAGGATATCTAGCTAGTAACATTGGGGATATCAAGTCGAAGGATGCTTTCAAACTGCAATATTTTGAAAATATCACAATATGAAACCACCTTCTGCCGTTAGGATATCTCCAATACCCCCTTTTTAAAACAACGGATATAGGTTAGCCCACGTATGAAGGTGAACCAGCGTTACACAAATGGATAGCTGCGCGCATCTCTTAATGTTGAGAATTTTATATTTCTTGTAACCTCCCAATGAATTCATAATCATCCAGTGGAATGCAAAATTTTTATCATAACTGAAAGTCGAGAAGAAATCGAACTTCTATTCTAGATAGATTCTAGATTCTAAAAGTGCCAAAAAACACCTACGGATTTGGTGTTGCCAGTGTGTCGACATCTGCACACTTACCACTGAGACCCGTGAATTTTTTATTTATTTTTTATTTTTATTCTAGATAAGATCTATGATGCTTTTACATGTATGTTTCGTCTTTGTTGTGTGTGACCTGGGCGTAGCTCGCCTGGGAATAAGAACGCACAGTAAGGGTATTCATTCTTTATCGATCATACTTTACGTGCGATGTCTGAGCCGAGTCGTTGCTCTTCCTATTTTCATTCATAACCAACGGTCAGCTCGTAACAAAATGCGGAGACCATTACAGTAAAATACGGCTTACAACAGCAATTTCGTTTTCTCAGTAAGTCAGAAACATCGTGAGGCAAGCTTGCTGACTGAACCAGTGATAGAAGAAAAGACACGAAGGGCTACTCGGGAATAATCGTTATCTATACATATGTACAATTTTCGACATGGGAAATACGTGTTAAGTAGGGGTGAGTACCGGTACGGTGCACCGGTACAAAACTTTTTTTTCTTCTTGGTCATTCAGAAAAAAACGGACCTGAAAAAAATCAGCGGACCGGATGTTGGACCGATTAGAAATAAACAGATTAAACTGGTGGCGTTTTCGTGTTTTCTCCAAGGAATTTGACAAGAGCGAAGTAGGGGAGAGTTGACAGTCATTTTACTGAGTTTGAACAGTCAAAATTGGTAAAAGAAGCAGAAGCAGTTAGTGTTCACATAAAGATAGGATTTTAATTGTAAAACGCAAATGAACGTCTGGTGCTCTATCAAACAGAATCCTTTGTAGCGAAATGGACCATTGTTTTGAGTATCTCTCACTCACACGTTTTCACAGATAATCAGGTCCAGTTTCAGGTCCGGACCTGGACCTGATTCTCTGGACGTGAACCGTACCTGGAATTTTCTGTACCGGTACCCACCCCTAGTGTTAATTGTCTGCCCCATGTAAGGGTATTTAACCCAGGACTATTCTAGGCATAACCGTTTAACCTCTGGATTCTTGGTCACACAAATCCGTTACGTACACCACACGATCGATGCACCATGTGTCAAATGAACATCCAAGGCATGTCTGATAAACATATGTACAACAACCTTCACCTAGTTACGTGAGGTAGCGGGTCGCGTACATCAAAAAGGCTGCTCCAAATATTTCTCACCGTGCCCCCAGCGACCTTAACCATATATACTCGGTAAATTTGTCCGTCGATGTCAGCGCTTTGCCAACCCGGGAAATGTTGATCTCCATGTTAACAATAAGACTGTGACCTAGTATACCCTCAGAGCGGGGAAAATCTCCTTGTGATTTTTGAATAGTAGAAGGTCTGTGGAATGTATCTTGATGTGATAGCCGTTCTGGTTTGGTACCTTTATACTGGCGATCTCCCATCAAACCTAGCACCCTCTAAAAGATCCAGCGATTTCGTGTGTTAAACAGGGGGGGTGGGGGGGTGGGGGGTATTGGCTACTTGTCGACTGCGGTCAGTGACCTGCTAGCAGCAAACTGATTGGTCCTCGCTAGAAACCACCAGAAATCTACTGCAGGTTAAATAGTGTACACAATCTGTTTGATTATGTCTTCAACCCAGAACTACATTGTGCAAACTGGCCGTTTCTAACCATGTTTTTTGTTCTGTGTCCTACCAAAAGGACCGGGGGTGGGGGGTACCAGGACTTGCGCTTCTACCAATCAATACATTAGCATTCCATTTGTACAGATTTACTGCATCTTGTCAATCATGTGTTATTCTTATTTTCCTTTAATAGCGGCACCGATATAAGTTGTATTAACTTGAGTGGGCCGCTACTTGTCTGTTATTTTGCCTTTATGTGTTTGTTTCAATAAAAAAAAAGTGTACACGGGGTTTGCAAAACATCAATATTTTTCAATGACAATTTACAGGCTAGTAGAACATTCTCAAAGGGTCTCAAAAATATCAATTGATTTTTGATATCATGGTTCAATACAAAATTATTACTATCTTAAACCGGATTTTTTTTTAGTGATAAAGTAATTGTGAATCTCCCTGCGGTATTTAAATCCAATACAAAACGTTCGACCACTGTCAGACTGTCTATTTTTCTGTCCTTTTTAATTAGGCTACCGCTGTCTAATAGAATTACGTACACTGTAGACGACTGCATGATTATATAATAGAATTATGTGGAGTCGTGTGGAGTACACGTAATACCCCGGGCCCTGTCACATTATCCACGATCTTCGGGCGTAACGACGGAATATCGGCCACACTTAAGGGCGACAGAGGGTTGCGCGTGTTTTTCATCCGAAAACCGCCCAAGTCACATTATAAGCGATAAGTAATTACTATAAGCGAGGCTTGGGCGATTGCCGCAGAATCGTCGTCCGATCGATTTTCGCCAAATGAGACAGGGCATGGCATTATATTTAGCCCGAAACCCAGAGGTCCTGGATTCGAATCACTTGATAGACCACCGATCTTGTTCGTTTGGGAAATGCAATTAACGGCTTTACACATTTAACTCACATAGAAAATTATCATTAGTACTTAGCATCGGATAGGACGTTGAATAGAGAAGAGTTGAATGTTTGAAGAGAATTGTACCTCAAACAAGAATAGGTGACCTTATGTGCCCGTCCCAGGCTTGATGGTTTAAATCTACAGTTACTTCAGGCTACTACTGTCTTATTGAAGTTACCTGGCTTAGAGTCGAATGGCAGCTTATCCAGACCCTTGCAATTTAGCTCTGCCTATAGTAGGCTCCCCGCAATTCAACCCCCGGTTGTCAAAAGTATTTTGACAACCCGGTTATGATAAAATGACATGGTAACACAGTACTACTCAATCAGTAGCCGTTGCTCTTATCTGTTCTTTCTCCCTAAAATGACGCTATGATAGATTCGCAGCTGTAAAACTGTACGGTTAGACGTCTTCATAAATTTGTGGTGCATGGTCTGATATTATTAGTGGCACCTCTTATGAATATGAGGATGAACTGAACTGAACTGATAAATTTGTCCTTTCCGAAGTCCCCTGCCACAAATCATTTCTCTTTTCTTCATTTTGAAAGGTTACGTTACTTCATAAATCATACCTTTCAATCTTCAACTGGGCGCATTAATTGTGTTACAGCGTTCTGCAAATGGATCAATTAATGCGTAACCATAGAACATCTTGGTGCAATGTGGAATGCTTTTATTGAGTGCAATTATCCATATTTGAAATTGATGGCAGGAAAACCATAATTGGTGACCTAGATAACTGTTTTTAACAGATGATTCGTGTGCTCGAATCGAGCACGTGTATCGGAATGAGGTACACGTGGGGTACAGGTATCGTGCTGAGAGTTATGCAATCAAGATATACGTATAAATGTATACCTGAGCCCCCATAGTTTTATATAGACACGTATGTTACCTAGCTTCTAGTGTAGGTAACGTTATACACGTTTTCGAATGTAATTCCCTGTGTGGGAATGACCTATATGCTTTTGTTTTTGACACAACATGGCATGTAACGTTAGGCCACAGCAGTTAAATTGTATGGATGACATCAGCGACTAATTTTCAAAACAAATAGACACGTATGTTACCACATGTTCAAAACATATAGGCACGTATGTTACCTAGCTTCAAGTATAGGTATACACGTTTTCGAATGTAATTCCCTGTGTAGGAATGACCTATATGCTTTCGTTTTTGACACAACATGGCATGTAACGTTAGACCACAGCAGTTAAATTGTATGGATGATATCAGCGACTTATTTTGAAAAGAAAATGTTTTTTTTTCCTGCAGGGATGGTCAACATGACGATTAAGTACCAACATGGAAAAATAGGTTGTATTGTAGCCTAAAGCTAATGCCTGTAGAAGTGACACTAGTAAGGTAGCCATGACTGTAGTTGTGAAAGTGAAACTTCTTGGATAGTTACCAACATGGAGTCCATGATTGTAGGGTAGGGGACCTGCCCGGTGTGAGTGGATCAAACCATTCCGGTTAAAATGGGGTAGGGACTTTTCCCGAGCAGTTCTCGTAACCGGTGCTTCGCCTGTTGGGTCAGTTAGTCGAACTTGCTGAAGCTCGATGTTTCTGACTTAGGGAGAAGAGATACTGCCACAGTGAGCGTAGTTCAGTGCTTAGATGGGCTTGCACTGAGCAATCTCCTTTAAAAAAAGTTACGAAATTGATAAGATGGTGGAAGAGAGGGGGATGTTCTTTGTATCTGTGTATGTTTTAAAGTTAAACTATCGGTGCAACGTTCTATATAGCTGTGGAATTTTGGTTCGCGAAAACAAATTTGTCCCCACGTTATCGTTCGGTTTCAGTATGCCTGACTTGATTACATGCACTGAACGGGGATATTGCCGCTAAATCATTCCCTTGAAATAAGCTTTGCTCAAAGTTCTGGTCTAAAGCCAGCGCGTTTTTCATACCCACAAAATGTCGTTTAAGAAACACTAGCTATAAGTTATCCCTAGAAACCCTAACGCGTAGGATTTTCTTGTCCTTACATCGACTTTCAGCGAATGTATGACAGAACTGAATGTAGACAAAGGCAGCTTTTTGCGTCACAGTTAAAGAATGAATATGGCCTCAATATTTGTCGTAAACTTCACCTTGCAGAATGATAAGATTATTCTAACTAATTCATCATGATTATTCGCGTCACGAAACCTGAAGCTTTGCACTTATAATTATCACTGATCGAAAACTCAAATTTCTGGGAATTTCTTGGCCCTAACACACCCGACATATCCGAGTGGTGTACAGGAATTTCCCCGAACGGTGTGTCAGATCCATGATATTCCGGTATATTCCTGGACATGTCCAAGTTTTACGGGTGTGACAGACTCCAGAGATTCTCGGAAATTTGAATCTCCATGCAGTTATGAGTGTACGTATGCCAACCACGTCCATAATAAATCCTGCGGCGCATTTGTGAGGTGAAGCACCTCTTATCTACGTGACGAGCGGTAATGTTAAATATTTCCCTTCCTTCCCACTCTAAGCTCTGGTGAAAGATAAACGACGTTGGTACGTTTGACTATTACAAAAGCACTCAGTAAGTGCAGTTTTGGCAACAAAGTGCTAAGATAAAGTATTCACCGAGACCGCCTTCGGTGTAGAGTCGTTTAGTGAGTAGCTTTCTTGCAATCACTGTTCAGAAAACCATCCGTTTTGTCGGCATGGGTGCGGCAACAGCATGCAGTAGGCGTATATGCAATGGAGACCTTCATTGGACCTACAATTAGACTTAAATGTAAACCCGTTTATTTATCTATCTAGTACCTAATATATAATATAGAAGTATTGATACATGTACTTCATGACTGATGCGTCAAGAACTGCGAAACAAAGTAACATCATCCCCAATACTCTCTAGAATGCTATGAATATGTCAACTCCTAATTCGTGCAGACAGCGAGGTATGCCTCGTGCATTAAAGGCTTTTGGTTTGTCAGTTCCAATGTCGACGTCAAAGGTTACCAGTCAAAGTTCTTGCAAATCAAAAAGCCACGAGGGTCGGATCAAATGTCAATGACGGCAACGATATATGTCGAATATACTTATTGTAGATTTGGTTTAGGCTCGTCTTCCTATGACCTTTTCTGACATTCAAGTGACAGATTTTATATGCATTTGGTCCAGCACACAGAGGTATTCTTGGGTTCGAAATCTGTCATGCCATACTTGTTTTGTACCCTTGGGAGAAGTACTCAGGACTCAACATGGCTTTCCTCACCACATTAGGTGTAAAATGGGTACTGTAAATGCATTTAAGTTCGCGGGGATATAATTTAGCGGTAGCGGGAAAAGGACCTTTCGCAGTGGTTTTAATTTCGCGGTAGCACCATAGATTGCAGTCTACTACCATAGTAGAAAAATATTCGCGATGGTTTAAGTTCGCGGTGAAGTGGTCACCGCGAAACCGCGAACAATTATCCACCGCGAACATTTCTGCATTTACAGTACCTTATTTTGGTTAGGAAGGTAAAAGGCTGTGGAGAGAGAGGGCTGGGCTTTGTATTCCAAAACCTCGCCCTAGACACAGTGGTTTGACAACCCATTATTCTTTGATCAAACAGCTTTTAAGATCACTTTTATCTTAAATAGCCTTTTGTCCTTTGTATGCGGCACTGAAGAAATAAGTTATTAGTTTGAGGGAAATGCCACATTGTCCTTGTCTATCTAAAGAAAGCAAATGCCAAAGTTTAAGTGAACTGTTGCAGGAAATGGAGACATTAACCCAATAAGATAGGTATGACTGAAATGTGTTGGTCTGAAAAATGAGTTGGGTTATTTTCAGAACATATAATCGCTTAATTCCTTACCTTTCATGGAAAGTAATTCTGTAATTAAGTAAGTCCTAGTAAACACTTTATTTCAATCATGGCTTCCTGCGTAAGCAATCACTAATGGTGATCTGAATTAAACCAAGACACAATTACGTATCGGGCGGACCAAAAGCTTTTTAGTGAGTTATCGACCAAAGTGCTTCAGCATAAATTGAAGTCGACACATCAAACAGCGATGAAAAGGACTATCGAATGAGGCTTGTAGGCTAATGGACTCCTGGATACCTGGATACCTGGATACCATCTTCAGTCAAGAAAGGCCTCTGCCTGTAGTGGACTGCTCTAGACGCATCCCTCATGGACGTACCACAGGTGTTCCCAGTGTCGACTCAATTAAGGTCGACATGATTGAAAGGTTTGTGCACGATTGAAAGGTCTGTGCTAGCGGTCGACGACATACTCTCGGAGATTGTGCACTGTTGTTATCTCTATTACTGACCATGATTGTGATTTGATGCCATTGCACATAGCTACCCTAACGTCAGACCTTTTTCGCTAGTGTTATTTATATTGACATAGAAGACATTTCATGTGCTCTATTGTATGATGTCTACTGGTGTCTCTACTTGACTGAACATACAACACGTCATGTCATGATCACATGTATGGTGCCAACTTTCCAGCGTTGAAGGGGTCACCCATGATGAACTAAAAATATAGATGAATAGATAGATCTGAAGATCAATCTGGTGTTCAATCATCACTAGGTTTACGGTTAGGGATAAACTTAAATGTACATGTATACCAGATGCATGTACATAACCATAACGCCATCCATTCTTTAGCGATTAGGCCATTGGATACTATTAGGCTATGTTGATGTGTTTATAGAGACTACATGTATACATCTAAGCTTGCATCAAGTTTACTTAGTTACAGCAAGGACGTTATATCAGATATAACGTCCTTGGTTACAGTAAAATAGAACCCAAATAAAAAGTAGTGTAAATCGAAAATGGATACTTATATCGTAAAATACAAAAGTAGATTCCAAAGTCAAAGAATATGTTTATGTACCGTAGTTTATTAACAAAATTTAGAATGTATAGTTCTGTATACAATACTTGTTATTTAAAATTTCCACTCATATTAATTTTGGGTTTCCAGATTGAGCCATCCATACAATCAAATAAAAGTGTCCTTACCACAGAAATATTAGCTTTGAGTAGAAGTATACATGTACGTGTTGTGGAATAAAAAGATGACACAAAAGCTTCAGAAATATGATTTCGATTGTTCATATCTCTTTAATAGATACCTGATTAAAATCACTCTATTATATATCATTGGAAAGCTAATTGATTGCTTTTTTGTACTTGATCATAAGAATAATCCTTAATTAGGGTTAAGTACCGAGGCTACTTATATGAGCTGACCACAAAAGAAAAGTATCGAAATTTTGCTTGATCAAATTACCCATTATGTCATGATAATTACACTACGCTATATCATTGGAAAACTTGTTTAAAACTAGAGTTCGGGGACCGCATACCTCCATGAAATATTTATTGCTTTTTTGTGGATGGTACGTATGTTTATAGTCGGTTGTATTTGAGAGTAATGGGTATAAATGTTATGGGAAAGTAGTGGTGTATTTATTTAATGACACAGAGGATGTCCATCTGATTAGTAATTATTAAATTGTGACACTTAATTGTGTAATGTGCGTTTAAAAGGTCGACGGCATATGGTAGCGTGGTGTTCCTTAACCCTCAAACACCCGAGTGGGGTCCATTTGGACCCCAGGCGTACATTTTGAAGTGCCATTTGAACATTTTTGATCGGAAGAAAAAATCCTTCCGTGACTTTGTCAGTCAATATGTTTTATACCTTCTCCTAAGGTTTTGCAAAGATTGGTACAATAATGTGGAAATAATAAAGAAAGTTTGTGTTCAGTCCCTCTGGGGTCCAAACGGACCCCAGCAAAAATGTGCAGTTTTTAAAACAAACTTTGGAGGCTAACTCCTTAACCACTTATAGTATGACTACCAAACTTTTAGACAATAATAAGAATGTAAACCTAAATCCTCTGAAAAATTTCTGTGTCATCAACATGTAATTTGACGACATTATGACGTTATTTGCCTAATCAGGGCGGCCATCTTGGATTTTGACCAATGACGTCATGAAATTAGCATAAATCATAAATTTTAAGTCATGAAAATTACATTGAATTTAATAGAATTTAATTGTTGTCATAAAACAGGTGTAGTTTACCAAGAAAACCTTGTTAAAATTGAAATTGTCAAATTTTGACAAAAATATGCCTGTTAGAATATGGTTGCCATGGCAACCCCCAAAAATGATAAACTTACTTTATTGACCACAAACTTTTGCGAACAATATTTTGTGATAAATTACCAAGTTTCGTAGCTTTAGCTCTAGCCGTTCATGAGTTATGCGACATAAATGTTGCTGAGGGCCTCAAAATTCCCCTATCTGGTCGGAATAGGTTTAGTGCAAAATGTGGTCCTTCTGAACTCCTTGCATAAATTATGATAATGACTTGGAATTATCAACACCTTAACATTTCAAAATCTTCCTCTTACATTGACGAAGCAATTTATATACAATGACCGCCGATAAGAAATGGTACTGAGATTTTATGAACAAAACATTTTGGGGTCCGTTTGGACCCCACTCGGTCATTTTAGTCGCAAAAAAAGGTCGGGTGCTTGAGGGTTAAGCTTGATGTTTGGCATTTAAACTGTCTAAGGTTGTCAGCATTATTGAGGTTCGACTATGTGCCTCAGAGCGGTGTGGTGGGAGGAAGTTGGGAAACTCAGAAAGAAGAAGAGATGTGGCCAACTTTAGTCAGATCGTGATTTGATTTTCCACCAATATGTCATAACATCAGCTGTTCACACGGTACAAAAACGAGATGAACACTTTCCTCTGACAGCCCTACACCAACTGTAAGATGAATATTTGGCGCCAACCCCGTCTGCTAAAAAACAAGTACCATTGGCTACGAAAGAGACAACTAACAACTGTCCCTTATGGTAACGAAATCAGAACATCTGTATTACCCATAAAACTTCTGACACCCAACCCAGATGAGAGGACCTAATGGCATTTTAATCACCATGTCACTCAAATCAGCAGTACAGTATGTGAGACATCCGGGTTCTCCAAACAGCTGTCATACAAATCACCTCACTATCTGCTAAGCCCATTAAGAAACACTTAAAGCACGATGCCTGTACCAATATATCTCAAATATAGGGGTGATTTCTGATATTATTACATCGATTATAACGACAGATACGGCTAAAATCTCATCGATTCAAGCTTTCATCACACCCCACCAACACAACAAGTATGAAACCAATCCATCCAGCCGTTCTTGAGTAATCATCTACACAGACAGAGACACATAACAGAAAATATAACCTCCATTCCATGACATTTCATGGAGGTAACAAGGTGAAGAAAGTCCCATAGCGCCTTTTAGACCGTATAAGAGTATTGGGTTGTTATCCAATGTGTTTAGGGCACGGCAGGCTTTTAGGCAAGCAGCCGAACAGGCGTACATTGTACTGCCTGTTAAAAAAAACTCAAATTGTACGGCCCTACACTGGGGAGCACATTCCAAAATTCTGATTGACCAGGGATGCTACAGGTCACATGTGGCCTGTCTGACAGTAAATCTACTTCATTCCCCCAAATTTGCACCTCAAGATGTTAGAAATGGTGTTTCAGAGAGTTATAAATTTCTAAATTTTGAGGATGTCCCCAGACCCCCTACAATACTCACACCTGCAGCGCTCGCCGAGCGGCAAGAAATTTGGACACCCTATGATAAAATCCTAGCAAAAAGCCTGGGGCACGGCATTGGAAGGCAAAGCCTTGCCCTCTCCTTCCACCGCATTTTACATCCCAACCGAAGTCAGGTACCAATTTTTACACCTGAGGAAAGTCGTGTAATATGCATTTCCCAAGGAAACAGGGAGTGTAGTTGATAATAACGGAGATCTAGTTTATCAAATCAAATCCAAGTTTCGTAACTTTTTGTGTATTTCTTTTATCACCTTCGTCACTACATGTCACTCAGTTCAGGCCACACTTATTCATACATTGATGTAATTGATTTTTAACAAGTGTCCTTCCCTTTATGGCCCTCTTGTCCTTTTATGGACCTTTTCTGTGTGCCTCTTCAGTTTGGGTGTGAATTGAAGTGGTGGTCGAGTAAAAGCTATCTATCTGGCCATTTGCTGACCCATCAGGCAAGTGCCATTAGTGTTACAATGTACATACATACGTGACTTGGTACTCCGTTAAGTGATTTTCTTTTCTACTAAAACTTTTTTTGTTGGCATCCATCTGTATCAGAAGACAATGGTAGGCAGACAGGGTGGGTCAGGCCTGTACTTGACTTTTTAAGGTGAAGGAGGAGTGTGCACTTCCTGGCGCACTAAGCCCTACAGGGGCAAGAACCGCGTGCAAGAACCGAGTTTCCGTCTCCTAGGAGGACTTCCGACCAAGGATGTAAGGAGTTCCTCCTACCCCTGACTCGTGTATGGCGGGTGCGCATGCGTCATGCCCGAACATGCCCCTATGGCCTACCACTGCCACAAAGGCCTGTCACTGCCACTAGTCGCAGCTAGGTACTCATTCACACCTGAGGTAAGTGAGGAAAGTCGTGTTAAGTGCCTTTCCCAAGTTGCAAGGGCACAAGATCGCTGACACGACAGGATTCCAGCTCGGGATCTCTTGAGTCTGAGCCCAACGAGCAACCGATTGCGCCGCGCGATCTTATAAATATACTGTAAATGCATTTAAGTTCGCGGGGATTTAATTTCGCGGTAGCGTGTAAAAGGACTTTTCGCGGTGGATTTAAGTTCGCGGTAAACCATAGACTGCAGTCAAATACAACAATAAAAAAATGTTCGCGGTGGTTTTAAGTTCGCGGTAAAGTGTTTACCGCGAAAACACCGAACATTAATCCACCGCGAACATTTCTGCATTTACAGTATAACGTTATATATGCAAAGCTGTGGCGTCATGTGACCATGTGGATAGGTATGGATAGGCTAATATGGCCTTCACACTGAATCAGCAGGAATCAAGCAGAACCAGGCGGTACGAATTATTTGCAAAATTCGTGCCACATTCGGGGCCATTCGGGTGGGAATTCCAAATGGGCCATAAATCCCCTTCACACGAGAAGGAATGAGCCAGAATGCCGTCAGAATGAAAATTATTTTCTATTCCTGTGCATTCGTAGTGTATTCTAGACATTCCGACTACATTCCAGATATTCTGTCCGCCACATTCGGGCAGGATTCGAGATAGCTTGCCGTTTTGATTATCC
Organism: Branchiostoma floridae; assembly: GCF_000003815.2. Classification (NCBI taxonomy): domain Eukaryota; kingdom Metazoa; phylum Chordata; class Leptocardii; order Amphioxiformes; family Branchiostomatidae; genus Branchiostoma; species Branchiostoma floridae. Next base: position 26,969,235 of record NC_049979.1, read on the forward strand.
ATCGAATGAGATAAGAATCTATCGAATAATGTTGGGATGCCGCAGAATACGGTCAGACTACAGTTAGAATAGTTAGAATACACTTAGAACCCACTATGAATGCCATTCGATATTTCTCCACTTCGAATGCACCTCGACAGTTTTTAACATGTCAAAAACTTTCGGGCTAGCCAAAAGAACGGGCACAAATAGATGGAATGCAGCTGTAACACACTACGGATTACTAGGAATTGCGAGGAATAGAAAATAATTTTCATTCCGACGGCATTCCGGCTCATTCCTGCTCTCATGCGAAGGGGGCTTAAGGGATACACCCTCGAGAGTTCACGGACTCGATTCCTGGCATATATCCAGCGAGACGTGCGCTAGTACTGTCCGTGTCCTTCGAAAATGCACTTTACACGACTTTCCCCACTATAACCAGATGTAGTATGGGTACCTGACCTCTTATAGGAGATAAAGTACGACGAAAGAAGAAAGTCGTCCAATTAAGCGGATATGGATAACACAGTGGATAACAGCCCACAGTGGATAACAGCCCACTGCCCCTACGCCATTAAAAGGACTAAATGTGCATTTTACTGTCTGATGAACACAAACGTTCTTGATGACGCAGGCGTCTGTGGCCTAAGTTTTGGAAAGTCACCGCTTTTTCCAGTAGTCTGGGTACCATCCGATTACTACCCCTTACACTCGCTGCACTGATTCTTTCAGGGCAGGGAGTGTGGGGAGCCCTGGGAGTAATTGGATGGTACCCAGACTTCTTTTCCACCTCAGTAACGGAGAGCATAACTCTCATAAATCTTGTCTCCTGCCGTTACAGATGATTACCACTGCAGCTTTAGACGGGTAGATGAATTCTTGCCGCTCCGTAACTTTAGCCGGGCAATGAACTATTGATTGAGTGTGTGTGACGGAGGAACCAACGCTAAAGGATCTGCTAGTAACATGCCTCAAGTGGCCAATGTACAAATCAGCAATTTATTGCTCTGTAATGGCTGCAATATAAAATGGATTAAAGGATTGCAATAGAAGATTGTCGACATGCCAGCTAGAAGAAAAAAAAGTCCTGTTACAAGTAAAGTTTCATTTGCAGGTCCTTGCCCGAGGACTGATATTATTGCTACATGAAACATTACAGGCAGTACTAGATAACAGTTGTAACAAGCGACATATGCAGTAACAACAGCTACGAAAAACAATCCAGATGTTTTTAGGGTGGGGGGTCCATCATTTTGAAAGCAGTGGAAGACGGAGATTTATTTCAGTAATGAGTGGGTTTGGTGACATTGTAGACAATAGATTGTGGGCAAATTGTGGTATGTTTCTCGATCCACTTTAAATATTTCTTTTCATTCTTGATCATAGAAGGGGCAGTTGAAATCAAATGCATTTCGTTTCCTACCACTTTTGACATATTTATGAATTATTTCTTACAGGTAATTTTCTCACGGCCGTTTCTTAAAATTTGATTTACGACGTCAAAATGCTGCCTAGATCCGCTGTAACGTCATTTATGTCAATCGTTAAGACAGCAAGTAGCTGGAGAACGGAAATGAAGAGGAAATGAAAATGCAGAGTTAATCGATGTGACTGATTCCTTGATGTTTAAAGTATTCACGGCAGGAAACAATTTCTCCTTCCTGCAAGAAATATCTATGGTTCCGTCAAAAGAGGATTACTGAAAGCTACTGTCGAGTATGTGGAGTCACGTATACCCCAGATTTGGCTCAGTTTTAGACGATAAGAAATAGTTTATTAACGCTGTAAATCACATACAGCTTATAGGCAGGATATGGCACATTCATTACAATTGTTAAAACTAATTCTAAAACAGTACATACCATTTTTTCTTACTCATCAATAAACATTAGTAATTAAGCATAGAGTTTGCCTACAAATTAATAAAAGCATAGCATGTGGCAAAATTATGGTAGTGTATAAGGAAAACCTTATGTACATTATTGACAAAGAGGGACTGTCACAATTTTTGTTTGGCATTAAAGAGGGTACGATGTAAGTATGGTCTTTAGTCGGTAAGTCCTGGTACTTTTGACTGGATCGATATTTGTACCCATTTCTGGTAGTTCTATTGATTAGGGGTGGTTACTGGTACAGAAGATTCAGGTCCAGGTCCCGTTCAGGTCCAATGGATCAGGTCCATGACCGGACCTGAACCGGGACCTAATTGTTCGTGAAAACTTGTGAACGGTAACTTGATAACAATGGTCCATTTCGCTGCAAAGAAAAATGTTGGGTTGAGTATTTGAGTCCCACTGGCTAACTGTCACTATACGATTGGTTGTAAAACTTGGTAGAAATTAGAATAAACTGTACTCTACTTTCCTCTTGTTATTTTCTTCAACCAGTAATCCCCAGATATGTGAATTTCTGCCCATATAACCTCTTCATTTTCTACTAGGTCTCACATCCGGTCCATCGAATTTTCAAAGGTCCGGTTTTTCTGGACCGAAGATAAACCGGTACCCACCCATTATTGTGATGGTCCGATCTCTTTGATCCAGTGACATTGACGGTATGTGAGTTACTAGGGGAGCCCCGAACTTTATGCACAGCCCCTGCCTGAAAGCAACGGGCCAAAAAGAAAGTGTTATGTTCCTAAAGATGATAATTTGAGAAAGTGAAAAACCCATGCTATTCACAGTTTACGATAAAGTACCCAATTCTCCAGCACACATCAAAAAGGCATTCAGTATTCTACTCAACTCCCTAAGTGCTCTTTCATTAAATTGATAAATCTATGTCTACGACTGAATACAATTGGACAATAAGTGCATGACAAGGCCTGAAAAAAAGGTCAGAAAAATTATTTCAGGGATGATAAAAACTAGTCTTCTTATGTGTAATTCGATACTGTAAATGCAGAAATGTTCGCGGTGGATTAAATTTCGCGGTTTTCGCAGTGACCACTTCACCGCGAACTTAAAACCTCCGCGAACATTTTTTATTGTGGTATTAGACTGCAGTCTATGGTGTTACCGCGAAATTAAAACCACCGCGAAAAGTCCTTTTTCCCGCTAGCATTTACAGTATTTTATCAATGATTAAGAACATGTTTCTACATGCAAGTATGGGGAGCAAATGCACGGGGTTGATGAGTATAATGTTGTTTCAAAAACACGTCACGTAGTTTGACATAAGTGGATTGTACAAAAAAATCGAAAAAGCTGCGCTTATAACTACAGTGTTCACGTGTGGTATGAAGAGTAGTTTTATATGGCGCTTGTTGGCTGGCTTGCTGGCTGGTTGGTTTCTAGTAGCACAGTTACTATTTTTTTAGTACCATGGACAGCTTTTCGATATAAAATGAATTTGTGAAGCGTTAGAAGCCCTGGAAATCACCTCAGCGTTAAAACAGCATGTGTCTTGATTGCTTGTACACCTTTCCTGTGGAAAAAGTACCACCCATACCAACTACAGTAAACTGCCGACAGTATAACTCCAAGAATGACAGTCTTATTCCGAAAAACTTTATTATTTGGAAATGGATTGCCAAATCAATAGATATTTGTAATTATGGTGCATCTATACTAAAATGTAATGTATATGTACGATGCAAATTGTCCTAGAATTCTGACTGAGGTTACCAAAAATCTTCTAGAAACCTTGGTTAAGTTTGCAGATTTTGGCACAGGAATTCTGGTTAGTTCTCAGAATTCCCACATTTCTCCAGAATTTCATTTCTCCAGAATTCTCAAGAATTCTGGGTATGGGCTTCCAGAATTCTTGCTCAGGTTCCAAAAATTCTCTAAACTTCTGACTTAGGTTCCCACATTTCTTCAAAATTCTGTCTTCTGGTTACTGGAGAATTGGCTTTGTCCCTTGAGACATCAAATTGCAAGCCATACATGCATTACCTGGTGATACATCATACCTACAAACAAATGCTTCTTCTTTGGCTGTTTCTATTTTCAGCTGATGGGGCTTTTCATGAATAAGAGAGTCTTTTGTAGTGTTGCTTGTTAGTAGTAATTGCCTGGTCCCATTCGACAGGGGTATCCATCAATTGATTTGGTCTAATAGATTGTGATGAAGGGGATGATACCTTAACGGTAACATAACTCCCACTACAACAGGGATGTGAATATTACCAAAATGAAAACAGACTTGCAGTGGATGTCATTACCATATGATGGCACATGCTTAACGGAACCGTGTATCAACCAAATAGAACCACACTAGCATACGAGGAACTCACAAAATAGACAATAGAAGTAAAGGAAAACAATCAGCCTTAGTTTTATGGTCCAAAAATCGCAATCAAAGAAATGACAAAAGATCTCATCGGCTGTTCATGGCTGATCGCAACCGCAACAACCGTTATCGAGTATCAACTAAACCGTGTATCAACCAAATAGAAACAGTCGCATACGAGGTACAGTTTCCATACAATAGACAATGGAATGAAAGGAGACCCCAGAGTCTTAGTTTCATGGTCCAAAAATTGCAATCAAAAATATGACAAAATCTCAGCGGCTGTTCATGGTTGATCGCAACCGCAACAACCGTTATCGAATATCAACCAAACCGTGTATCAACCAAATAGAAACACTCGCATACGAGGTACAGTTTTCGTACAGTAGACAATATGACAAAAGATCTCAGCGGCTGGTCATGGTTGATTGCAACCGCAAACAGTCGTTATCGGAAGGCGAGATATGTGTGAACACGTCACGGTTGTTGGACTGGGTTGATTTGAATCCACTAAACGTCTGATAAGGCCTATCGCAGCTGTACAACTGACGTGGCAAAATGGAACAAAAGCCTTGACCTAATTTATAAACCCCAGATAGCACCAATCAAATAAAAGGATGAAAAGTATCGGGCAACACTTTTGACAAGAAGAATCCGATCGAAAAGGACCAAATCCAGGAGCCTTGATAAGGCAGTCACCAGTCAGTCATAGTCATACGGTGTATTACAGCACCGTTGGGGTTTAATATAACGCCCCTTACGGGGTGGCATACCCTTTCTTCTAGCTTAATACAAGACAGGGATGCGCTAGGTCTCCCATCCGGGTGAATGATGTAAATCACCATGTGGCTGATACGGTATGAAGGTTCGCCATGCCTCGAACCGGGTGATTTGAAGTGAATCACCAACTCCAGACAGAAGGGTTTGCTCCATCTCACACCGCACCATCGCACGTGTGGGGGTTATCTATGGCTGATATATCACCTAATTTGCAGAGGTGACTGCCCTCTGAAAGCCACCTTGGAACGAAAAATATCAAATCACCCGTGGACTGGGTTGGACTCAAATTCTCCTACGCAGAGGCTCACACATAACCTACAGGTGATACGATACACCTGCTGAGGTTTCTAATTTTGTGAGCCTACCCGGCCTCTAGCCAACTGTCAGCCAATACGAGAGTTGGCTTTACCTAGAGAACGTTTAGGTGATTAGCTGATTGGCTGACAACTAGTTAGAGGTCTCCCCCACAAAAGTGGAGACCTCATATCGCCCTGTATAGCAAAATTTCCCCTAGGTACATTCCAATGGCAGTGAGTGAGGATCTATGAATACATGTAAAGAATAGTTCACCAAAGAATCTGCACTTGCCGGAAGAAATTATGGACACTTAGTATCGCAATGTGGGGCTTATCAATACCCACTCTAAAGAATAGCTGAGTTTCCTCTAAAGTAAAGTTATCAAATAACTCATAAAAATCGCCACTTTATTACAACCTGGGATATGAAATGACACAGGGTTAAAGATGTGAGTCGGCAACGTTGTGTATGAAATATGAGTCGGCAACATCGTGCATGAGATGAAGAAATAATAACCTTTCTTGCAAGTTCATGCCTAAAGGGCTAATTGCAAACAAAGTAAAGTATTGGTCTACATAAGAGTATGCTTTACAGAGAAGGAACATGAGAACTATAAATTAATCAAAAGAGAAATAATGTCTAATCTAAATCTATTTCTACTTATTATATAAATAAGCTATTTGATGGGTTTGACTTCTTTTCGTATGCAGTTGGAGACGAATTATCCAACATTTTCATATACTGTATTTATACATACTTATATATACTTATACTTATACATACTATATTTATGTATACATATAGGCTATTTAGACGACCAAAGCAAGAATATTGTTTTTTGTTGGTCGGTAAGGTGAGAAAAGCTTGGGAAAGATTTGTAGATTTTAAGGAAAAGTTTTTTCTTTCGGAATTGTAATGTGAACATTGACATACCGTATAAAACGTAGTTCGTCTTCCACTGCTTTCCCTGAACCGTACTTACATGTTCTCTCGTCAACAGACAGTTGTTTTTAAACAGCATGTTAAACGTTCTTGTGTGTGCCTGCTTGATCCCTGTCAAAATTTAACATGACAGGAACGCAGTTTGGGTACAAATGTGCTGTTCTGAAAAGTAGGGCCGACGGTCAGGTCAGCTTACCAACCGAACATGATAATCCTTCCGCGGTTAGAATTCCGTGGGCGCCAAGAGCCGTTTGAACTAAGTGACAGATTTTGCAATTCACAAGCCAATGCGTTTAAAGGGCATGAAAGGGCAAGCTGAAGCGCGGGGAATGGCACCAGACTGACAGGATGATAAGGATGCTAGTTGCACAAGTCATTTAGGAGATTACAAAGTCTCAATAGGGGGCACGAGGTTAGGGGGGCACTGAACCCGAATGAAACAGCCATATCGTGTGTTCGCAAACTTTTTCTGAAAGACGTGGGCTGTGACGTTAACTATGGCGTTATGTGTCTACTGTGTGCAATGTTAACCATGTAGTGCCTAGTGGTACATAGGTTTCAATGCAGGGAGAGGTTGCTAGCCCTTCCCCTTTAACGTCCACGAACAAGGGATCCGCATTTTAAACCCCTTCCGAAAGACGATGCAGCCCTTAACAAGATATCCTTCCCAGGACTTTGACGGGGTCTCTCAAGCTCCAGTGTGAGGGTGCTACCAGTTGAGCTACAGGGACATCCCTGTCTCTGCCATTATAATGATGATCTTTATTTGCATGTTCCTGCCCATGTGAGCTAAATGCAACAAATCCCATGATGGGATACTAAATTTTCTAACCAACATTCATAATACTAAATTTTCTAACCAACATTCATAATGATAATAAAGGTTTAGGTGCGAAAAACAAACTCCGAACGTACAGATTACTAAAATCCACATACAATGAAGAGCAGTACTTGAAAATTACAAACATTCGGCACAGAACTACCATTGCTAAACTAAGAATCAGTTGCCACCGACTGCGAATTGAATCAGGAAGGCACAACCGCACTCCTCTAGAACAAAGAGTCTGCCAATTTTTATATGTATATATCTTGACTTGTTGTGACCTGTACTTAGCTCGGTTGGGCAAAACTGTACAATAAAGGTCTTCATTCACTAAATACCAAGTACTATTACATGTAGTATTACAATTGAATAAACAATACATCTGCACCTATGCTATCACTTTATCTAACGTTTGCATGTCTCTTCCCTTTTCTTAAAACATGTGTATACGAACTCACAGAGTTTATAATAGCAGGCGTGTGAATTACCGATAAGTTAACGCGTGACAGTGTAAGGTGTTCCATGGAAGGCGCTACGACATAGTGTTTAGGGCCGGGGTTTATATTTGATTTTATCATTCTGCCTATTTTATAGTCGTTCAAACATTGTGCCATAGTGCGTCGGTCACAACTGGTAAAAAGGGACTCTTTCGGGTAGTTCGCCGGCTGTTTTTGGTACTTTCGGGCGTGCCCTCTACGTGGCCGCGCGGGATACCCTGCGGCTGCCGGACTTTTTCTTTTAGAATTCGGAGTTAAAATCAGTACGGGACACGGTGACAAATAGAGCTACCCGTGAAAACGAGGTACCCCCGTTGCATCAGGCACTTCACTGGGACAAATTTACATCTCCGACGGGCAACGGAACGATTGTGACCTACGCAAATGTGCCCCAGTGTAGTGCCTGTAAGGTACGAAAGGCAGTCATCCTGAATTGAGGCGAAACATATCGCTAGAAGCTATAAGTACAGAGCGGTGCGGCTTTGCGTTTTAGCCAGGCACACCGGGCCGTCGCTACTTACCACGATAGGTTTGTTGGGTTCTTGGGATGTTTCAGAATGATATACTCGATTGTGCTAGACGAATTTTGTCATAGAACAATCCGGCTATATTCATCATTGTTACTATGGTTACCTATCTCCTAACCATTCTGAAAGGCACTTTCTGCCTCTGTCTAAGACCGGGTTTGACTATTAAAAAATTGGTAAAAACTACTATCAACTCTCCTCTACTTCGTTCTTGTTATTTTCTTGGGATGGTAAGCCCCCAAACACATGAATGCCTGCCGATATTACTTTATATTCATTGTCGAATCGGTCCAAATCAGGTCAGTAGTATAGTAGGGACAGGATAAGTCCCATTATTCAGGTGGAGCAAGGTGGAGCAGGTCAGGGGTCATAAATTATTTATTCAAGCGCGGGTCATAGGTCAGATATGATGTATTCAGGCGGAGCATGTCAAAGGTCAGATATTATTTATTCAGGCGCAGGTCAGAGGTTAGATATGATGTGCCCTTTTGATACACCCCCCCCACCACCACACCCCCCCCCACCACAAATGAACCTCCCCCTCCCCAATCGTGAATGACATACCCTTATTTGGCCTGGTTAAGTCTACTGAGATCAGTCTTTCATGGATGCGCTGAAAGCACAAACAACAGACGTCTTTCGTCAGTTACTATATCACAAAGCCCCAGGCTTGTTTCCTGAATACAGACACCCCAATTCGGTGGCGTACGTAAAAGTGATACAATGGGTGGATATGATCTCGGCGGACCAGGAATATGAAAAGATTATAGACAATTTCATGGATAACGTACCCAACGCGAGGGATGGACTGAAAACGGTGCTCGAAAAAGTACTGCAAGAGGAACGATTAAACTGGGGTCGACTCGTTATCGCAATGTCTTTCGCCACGGACGTATGTGTCAACTTGCACGAACGGTATGACAAAAATACCGACGCCATCTCGACCGAGTTACCAACGTTGATTTGCAACTATGCGGGAAACTGGTTGTTACACCAACGTGGATGGGACGGATGGATTGACCGTCGCCGGCACGACAAGTACCCGTCGTTTGTACAGTGTCTCTGTTGGCTTCTCACTGCACACGTTTGCATCATCGTGACGTAAATTTTGCACTGAACACGCCCGAACATGCCCGAGCATGTTAAAACACGCCCACGCACGGTACGCTGGTTGGCCAACGCTAGATGTAATGTTGATTTACATAATTGCATAAGATTATTGCTTTGGAGTAGCTATACGTGTTGCTCCGGAGTAAAAACACTGCTCCGGAGTATGCTCCGGAGTAAGTGAGTAACTATATTTGTTGTAAGTATGTATATTTGTCATGCACGTACGAACATATCTATATGTACATGCAGTAAAACATTGCTTTGGAGTAACGTATAGTGTTGCTCCGGAGAAAAAACACTGCTCCGGAGTAAAAAATACTGGTCCGGAGTAAATGAGTAAGTATATTTGGTGTAATAAGTTAGTATATTTGTCATGTACGTACGAACATATCTATATGTACATGCAGTGAAACATTGCTTTGGAGTAACTATACGTGTTGCTCCGGAGTAAAATAAACTGCTCCGGGGTAAAAATAAACTGCTCCGGAGTAAAATAAACTGCTCCGGAGTAAAATAAAACTGCTCCGAAGTATGCTCCGGAGTATATGAGTAAGTATATTTGTTGTAATAAGTTAGTATATTTGCCATGTACGTACGAACATATACCATCTATATGTAAATGCAGTGAATCATTGCTTTGGAGTATTGCTCCGGAGTAAAATAAACTGCTCCGGAGTAAAAATAAACTGCTCCGGAGTAAAATAAACTGCTCCGGAGTAAAATAAAACTGCTTCGGAGTAAAATAAAACTGCTCCGGTGCTCCGGAGTATGCTCCGGAGTAAATGAGTAAGTATATTTGTTGTAATAAGTTAGTATATTTGCCATGTACGTACGAACATATACCATCTATATGTAAATGCAGTGAATCATTGCTTTGGAGTATTGCTCCGGAGTAAAATAAACTGCTCCGGAGTAAAAATAAACTGCTCCGGAGTAAAATAAACTGCTCCGGAGTAAAATAAAACTGCTTCGGAGTAAAATAAAACTGCTCCGGAGTATGCTCCGGAGTAAATGAGTAAGTATATTTGTTATAGGTAAGCATATTTGTCATGTACGTACGGACATATGTCCTCTATATGTACATGCTGGAAATCATTGCTTTGTAGGAGTCTTATACGTGTCTGTTATGGAGG
>NC_049979.1:26982488-27071486 GCF_000003815.2 Branchiostoma floridae
CAAATATACTAACTTATTACACCAAATATACTTACTCATTTACTCCTGGACCAGTATTTTTTACTCCGTGAGCAGTGTTTTTTCTCCGTGAGCAACACTATACGTTACTCCAAAGCAATGTTTTACTTGCATGTACATATAGATATGTTCGTACGTGCATGACAAATATACATACTTACAACAAATATAGTTACTCACTTACTCCGGAGCATACTCCGGAGCAGTGTTTTTACTCCGGAGCAACACGTATAGCTACTCCAAAGCAATAATCTTATGCAATTATGTAAATCAACATTACATCTAGCGTTGGCCAACCAGCGTACCGTGCGTGGGCGTGTTTTAACATGCTCGGGCATGTTCGGGCGTGTTCAGTGCAAAATTTACGTCACGATGATGCAAACGTGTGCAGTGAGAAGCCAACAGAGACACTGTACAAACGACGGGTACTTGTCGTGCCGGCGACGGTCAATCCATCCGTCCCATCCACGTTGGTGTAACAACCAGTTTCCCGCATAGTTGCAAATCAACGTTGGTAACTCGGTCGAGATGGCGTCGGTATTTTTGTCATACCGTTCGTGCAAGTTGACACATACGTCCATGGCGAAAGACATTGCGATAACGAGTCGACCCCAGTTTAATCGTTCCTCTTGCAGTACTTTTTCGAGCACCGTTTTCAGTCCATCCCTTGCGTTGGGTACGTTATCCATGAAATTGTCTATAATCTTTTCATATTCCTGGTCCGCCGAGATCATATCCACCCATTGTATCACTTTTACGTACGCCACCGAATTGGGGTGTCTGTATTCAGGAAACAAGCCTGGGGCTTTGTGATATAGTAACTGACGAAAGACGTCTGTTGTTTGTGCTTTCAGCGCATCCATGAAAGACTGATCTCAGTAGACTTAACCAGGCCAAATAAGGGTATGTCATTCACGATTGGGGAGGGGGAGGTTCATTTGTGGCGGGGGGGTGGGGGGGTGTATCAAAAGGGCACATCATATCTAACCTCTGACCTGCGCCTGAATAAATAATATCTGATCTCTGACCTGCTCCGCCTTAATAAATCATATCTGACCCCTGACCTGCTCCGCCTGAATAAATTATATCTGACCTTTGACATGCTCCGCCTGAATACATCATATCTGACCTATGACCCGCGCTTGAATAAATAATTTATGACCCCTGACCTGCTCCACCTTGCTCCACCTGAATAATGGGACTCATCCTGTCCCTACTATACTACTCAGGTCCGCTAACTTTTTTCAGGTCCGGTTTTCCAGACCGGTTCAACACTAAAACCCAGTCTACACCAGTACATTGAACCCACCCCTAGTCCCTAAGTATTTGACGCCACACGATGGAGTTGGTATAAAAGGGAGGTCTTTAGAAACTACCGATTCAACCAAGCTTCGTTGATGCAGACACAAGGCTTTGATGTGACAAAGAGATCAGATGAAAGTTGACATGCTAAAAGCCTTCAGGATTTCAAAGTCAATAGACATTGTGCGATGGTGACGGGACGCTGAAAAACTCTTTCCTACATGTTCTCTCTTGTGTAAAGGAGGTTAATCCAACGAGTGCATGTAGGCGCCGAAGTTGATACCACATGCACTTATTCTTTTTGACTACCTTTCATCATCCATTATAGGCCATGTTCATTCGACTATATGGATGACATGCTCTTGAAAGCTTAAAACTTATGCGGGCGTGTGAGTAAAAATTTGACAAATGAGAGTTAATTTCATTATTAGACCTAGGTGGTCAGGAAGGTTGACCAGTTGACTAAGCACACAGAGCATGCTATCCAAAATATTAAATTATTTCATTTTTGTTATTTCATATCTTCGTATACGTAAGAGTACATTTCTTAGGCACATAAGGTATTGCACATGGAAAAAGAATCTTCGTCTTCGTTTATCACTTTGGAATTAACTTTAGCATTCTATGACATTAGTATCGTTTTCTGATATTTAGTCTGTGACCAGAACCTCTGGTCGACAGACTTTTAGTTTTGTCAGGTTTTCGCGCGTTCGCAGCTGTATCTATACGTTCCCATTGTCTGAATTCTATGTGGTTTGGCAGGTCCTCTGTACTGGGGTTGACGATGATGCACATGATTTTTTTTTTGCGGCAAGTGGTTTTATTAGGGATGTTATAAAAATAGCACCCCTACAATTTGTTCTTCTTGCGGTGTTTTGGTCCAGATCCTTTGCATGTGGGTCATCATGTAACCAGATATTGTCAAGCAGATGCGTGGTTTTATCTGATCGTAAAATTTATTCGCGTTCGCATCTGTATTTGCATGTTCCCGTTGTCCCATACCTACGTTGTTTGGCAGGACCTCTGCACTGAGGTTGACGATGATGCACGTTGTTTTTTTTCGCGGCTGCTGGTTTTATTATGGATGTATAAAAATAGCACCCCTACAATTTGTTCTTCTTGCGGTGTTTTGGTCCAGATCTCCTGCATGTGGGTCATGATGTAATCGGACATTGTCAAGCAGATGCGTGGTTTCATCGGATCGTCAAAGTTATTCGCGTTCGCATCTGTATTTGCATGTTCCCGTTGTCGCATACCTACGTTGTTTGGCAGGTCCTCTTCACTGAGGTTGACGATGATGCACGTTGTTTTCTTTCGCGGCTGCTGGTTTTATTATGGATGTATAAAAATAGAACCCCTACAATTTCTTCGTCTTGTGGTGTTTTGGTCCAGGGCCGCTTTGTTTGAGCCTTGCCATGATAAAATATACCAAGCAGATGCGTGGTTTTATAGGATCGTCAAAGTAATTCCCGTTCGCATCTTTATCTGCATGTTCCCGTTGTCGCATACGTACGCTGTTTGGCAAGTCCTTTGCAATGAGGTTGACGATGACGCAGGTTTTTTTTTCGCGGCTGCTGGTTTTATTATGGATGTATAAAAAATATTACCCCTACAATTTCTTCGTCTTGTGGTAAATATCACCCCTACAATTTGTTCGTCTTGTGGTGTTTTGGTCCAGAGCCGCTTTGTGTGAGTCTTGCCATAATGAAATATTGCAAGCAGATGCGTCATGTTTTCTTGTTGTCAAACGCGCGTTCGCACTTGTATCTGTGGTTTCCGTTTTTTTTTTTTTGTCGCATACGTTTGTGGTTTGGCAGGTTCTCTGCACAGTGTTAGACGATGACGCACGGTGTTTTTTGTCGCGCTAGTTGCTTTCATTATGGATGTAATAATGTCAGATATCACCCCTTGAATTTGTACGTTTCACGATGTATTGGTCCAAGTCTGCTTGTTCAAGCAGATGCGTGATATGTACATCAATTTTACGCGCGTTTTCATCTGTATTTGCATATTTCTGTTGTCGTTTTATCACGTTTACGCGCGGTCGTATTTGTATCTGTATGTTCTCTGTGTGAATCGTATGTGGTTTGACAGGTCCGCTATGTACACTGAGGTTGTCGATGATGCACGTGGGTTTGTTTTGGCGGTGTGTTTCGGTTCTGGGCCGCGCTTTGACAGTTATTCACCTTTCTCAAAATATGTTGGATATTTATTTTACCATTCACCCAAGTTGCTCAAAATTTGTCAACATCTGTGACCAGCTGTGACCAGCTGTGGCCAGCTGTGACCAGCTGTGCATGTTGTCAACAGCTGCGACCAGCTGGTCATGATATGTTTTATAACATCAATCTACTTTGAATATGACAGTATCACCTATTTACGGTAATTCTAAGTAGCTGCGGGCCAATCGCCATTTACGTTTTAAAGTAACATGGTTGGTACCTTTATTATGATAATGCTGTCTTCATATATACTTGTACATCAGTCTCTTGTCCGATCTCCTTTACAGTGTGGCTGTGAGTTGACTTTTAGGTCTTTTGTGTGACGATGAATTCCGCGTGTTGAATATTACTTTATGCCTGGCACTACAGTTAATAGTACGTAACTGATTTTTCTTGCACTATGCTGTTTTCCCCGCATTGTGCCTTTATTATTGAGGTTGGGATCACATATTATAGTAAAAAATAATTTGCGTGGTTGGTAGTCATATGCCTTTATGGTTATAAGGTGTAAAGTCGTTGGAAAGTTGCCGCAACATCTTACAATTCGCGTTGCTCAATAGGTAGTGTTTGCTCTCTTCGTTATAATGGGGACGTGGACCCTATAACAAGCAAACAGAACATAACAACCAACAAAATACCAAACCGACGTCACAGACTATGTTACCTACGGTCACTTGTTTTATTTTGCATTGTGCGTCATAAACTGGCTCATTTTGCAGTTGCTTGTCTTTTGTACTTTGGGATCCCATTTTGTACTGGAGGAAAGCTTTGGGCAGTTGAAGTCCACATTGTGCTTAAGCCCCCTTCACACGAGAGCACGAATGAGCCGGAATGCCGTCTAAATATAAATTCTTTTCTATTCGTGGCAATTCTTGGCAATTCGTACTGTATTCTAAACATTCTTACTGCATTCCAGATATTCGTCCCCGTTCTTCTGGCTGGCTCGAAAGTTTTTGACATGTCAAAAACTGTCGAGGTGCGTTCAAAGTGGAGAAATATCAAATGGCATTCATAGTGGATTCTAAGTGTATTCTAACTATTCCTACTGCAGTCTGACCGCATTCTGCGGCATTCCAACATTATTCAAAACATTCTTATCTCATTCGATGGAGAAACGAAACGGCAAGCCATCTCGAATCCTGCCAGAATGCGGCCGAAAGAATATCTCGAATGCAGTGAGAATGTCTAGAATACACTACGAATTCGCAGGAATAGAAATGGATTTTCATTCTGACGGCATTCTGGCTCATTCCTTCTCGTGTGAAGGGGATTTAAGGCCCATTTGGAATACCCACTCGGAATGGCACCGAATGTGACACGAAGTTTGCAAATACTTCATTCCGGCTGGTTCTGCTTGATTCCTGCTGATTCGATTTCAGTGTGAAGGCCCTGTTAGAGACGTGTGTATCGAGAGTAAACGTCCCAAAGCTGCAGTGAACAGACAATGGATGAGGGGAGGGGACATCTTAGGCCATTGCCATTGCATGTTTCTGTCCTGTCTTGACGACTGGGACTCGTAGAAAGACCTGACAGACAAGGCACTACGGGGAGAGAGAAGAGGAATGGAGGAAAAGTAAAATACTTGGTTCCCTCTTCTGTAGCTCTGCCGATGTAGAAGCCCGCTGCATCATGAGCAAAATTTCTTTCAGATGCTTCTGCAAGATTTGGGGCCAAAGATCCAGAATCCCTTTGGCAAAGAAGCTACAACTGGACGATGCGTGTTGTGTGTCCATCATGCTATAACTGCAACAGCTGGGCAGCACCAAAGGCAGTCACAGAGAAGTTAGACGTCTGCCACCGGAAACATCTGCGTGCAATCACAGGTCTCCAATGGCCAAAAAGCATGGTATCCAACAACACAATGTACCGTATCTGTAACACCATACCTCTCTCCGAAAAAGCCGAGCAATCAAGGTGGTCTACATTTGGACACATCCTCAGGATGCCACAAGGCACACCTGCACAAAAAGCCCTTAAATTCGCCATTCTAGGTTCCAACAGATTCAAGGCACGCAAGGGAAGACATTGTGTCAACCTGCTCAACCTGCTGAAAGCAGACCTAAAGCACAGAGGCCGAGCTTTTACTACAACAGCAAAGAAACTCCATGAGCTAAAAGGAAGCTTGCAGGATGCAAAGCTCAGTGGAAAAGGATGAAGAAAGACTGAATGCAGCTATAGGACTTTCCAAAGACTATAGATGCAGAGCCCAGTGTCTGATGATGACTCGTAGAAAGAATGAAAATATCATGTTTGAATATCGTTGAAGAGATTCATTAGTCACATATGTTTACAGTTAATAGAGTTTTTCATCAATCTGTGACTGTTATTAAAGGTAAGCACACGTACCTCTAAATTTTCGATGGCTATCCAGTCCATCTTGCTCACGGAGTGACCTAGTTCTCGCGAGAGTTGCGAGAACTAGGTCAAGAATGGCGGGGTTTTTTGGCCCCCCCCCCCCCCCCCCCGCCCCTCCTTCATGTTTGAAGTACCGAGACGCCGCAACGATACATTATCACGTAGACAGAGGTCGTACGACCCTTGACCATCTAAGAATGTTTGACTTACATGAACGATGTCGCTTGCTTTGGAAGGATGATAGCTGTTCAGTCGCGTATGAAAGTTGACCTTTATCAAAAAGTGATCGATGTATCATAAAGACGGATGCAATGCTTGTAGTGATTTATCATAAACGGTGTCGAGATTGAACGAGATGGAGTTAATATTTCCTTTTTCCAATGTCAACTCTAAAGGCCCCTTCACACGAGAGCAATATAATAAGCCTGAATGCCGTCAGAATGAACATTCTGTTCAATTCCTGGGAATTCGCAGTGTATTCTATAAATTCTAACTGCATTCCAGCTATTTGTGCCCGTTCTTTTGGCTAGCCCGAAAGTTTTTGACATGCTCAAAACGAAGAGCATTTGAAGTGGAGAAATATGAAACGACATTCAAAGTGTAATCTACCTAATCTAACTGCAGTATGACCGCATTCCACGGCATTCCAACAGTATTCGAAACATTCTGATCTCATTCGATGTAGAACCGAAACGGCAAGCCACTTTGAATCCAGCCAGAATGTGGCCGTTATTCTGACGGCGTTTTGGCTCATTCCTTCTCGTGTGAAGGGGATATAAGGTCCATTTGACATTCCCACCCGAATGTGGCACGAATTTTGCAAATACTTCATTAATTCCGCTGGTTCTGTTTGATTTCTGCTGATTCGGTTTCAGTGTGAAGGCCCTATAATGAGTTACAACAAGTCGGAGTTATAGTCAGCCAACTTGCAAAAGATTGACTATTTGCTGCTTTATACTATCATAGACAACCTCCAGCTTTCAGGAAATGTGCCTCAGCAACATAGATTTGTATACATCGTAACTCTACTAATTTTTGTATCTGTATGTGTCTTCTTCCTGTAAATCAGCAGTTTTACAGTGCCGTCATCGTTCTAATAACCAGTAGTGTGACCAAGAAAGGCATGGTGTCGTTCTCTTCTGCTGAATAGGTGAATTTGATATTGCTTTTGGTGTAGATAGTGTTTAGGGGGTCAGTCAGGTCTTCTTGGGTTCCCTTCTCCAACAACAGTTGACTCAGGCAATTCATTATGGATATCGATTTTTTGCTTCGTACACGTTGGGCCGTTAAGGTTCATGATGGTTCATCTTTGAACCGTTCCTCCTCTCAAATCAGCACCTACACCTCCCAGTCCAGTCATCATCATCCATCATACGCTTCATCTGTCACCATTTGCTACAAGGGTACGGCAATGAGGTAGGAAATACAGGTCAGGTCGTTCTGCAGGTCTGCTGCAAGTAATAGAGTGGGACTGCGGCAGCTGTCACCCCCAGGTGACTGGGTGTACAGAAAGTGCAAAATTGAACGAAATGAGAACGAAATACGACACAAACTATAAACTAGAATTTTCACGACATTTTTTTTCATATTCGCAACTGTAGGTTACATTTAACCTAAGGTTTAATTGCCAGAACAAGGAAGAAAGAAGAACACACCTGACAAAAACTACCTATTCGGCGAGTAGGGAATAAGGGAATAAAGTATTTGGAAAAGATTGAAATGTAGAAGTAGGCGGTGAATTAATTCAACATATCTTATTTTTAAAATGGGGCCAGATTGAATTCTATAATGTTGTTGCGTTTTGTATGGTTAAATCATTTTAACCAAATTTCACCACGCTCACTGACAAAAGAAAATTTTCATCACGTAACGGCGCTATCTACTTAATCCTAACTAGTTCCCAACCAGTTCCGGACCTGCCGCCCGATCAAGACCACTCCCGAATGTTTAAAACATTTGGCTGGTACAGCAGGCCTTGTAGACGCAAGCCCCAATGCATTTTCCTTACGTAACGGCCCTTCTGACGTAACCCCAATTGTTCCCAACCCGTTCTAGACCTGCCGCCCACTCAGGACCACTCCCGAATGTTTAAAACATTTGGCTGGCGCAGCCGGCCAGTAGACAACACCGCAGATAGACGGGCTGCGGAACACAGCCTAAGTAGCTCCCAACTGTCTCCTAACCATAATGTGGAAGATTGGGAGCGGTCAAGAGGCCACGGACGGCTATGTGTGTCAAGGGGTTTACAGGGGAATTACAACATCAGTCCAGTATGAAATAAGTTTGCGACATTACCGCTGAAGCAAACGCCATTACACATGATTATATAGCTGGTGATTGCTTTCGACGTAGCTGAGCACTTTTGAGTGCTTTTTGCTGTTACGTTACACCCATTACTCCCGGCATGTAAGGTTTTCCTTTGATGTTTATCTATAATATACTCCCTTGGTTTCTTAAGTCTTTCTAGAGGCGTTACTTGTAAGTGCATTGGAAGAAGTCTGTATTGTATCTATGGCGTCCAGTCATGTGCATGTGTTCAAATTTCGCAGAAAAAGTCTAGTCGGCACAACAAAGAAAGGCAACTTTTCTTCCAACTCTTTAATCATTATGACCAGAGTGTATGACCTGGTGAACTACGAAGGGCGATCAATATGATTAAAGTGTAATTCAAATCATATGGTGTGAAAGTCAATATCCAACGAATTTCAAATCATTGTGATGTCATGACTTTCCAATTGACAGGCTTTTGAAAATCAGTGGGTAACCGTAGTGGCGTGCACGTGAGAAACAAGGGTTAACTGTTCTCAAAGCTGTGTGGGTCGAGTTCCTTATACATATGCCATGAAGTCTAAGAAGACGGTATCAAAATGTTTCATGAGAAAACCTGAGTATTTCAACTTGAAAGAAGTGGATATTTTACTGCCAACTTTCTCTGCTGAAGGTAAAATATCCACTTCTTATATTTCAGCCATACATAGTATGGTGAAATATATTGTATTCGTAATGTTTCTTTCTTTCTTTCTTTCTTTCTTTCTTTCTCCTGTCAAATCTTCAAAGTGATTCATCTCCGCCGTTCCTGGACCGAATGACCTGAAATTTGGCACAGAGGTAGAATGGGCCAATACCTTGATGCTTTTTTCTCAGTTTTTTCATATCTGCCTCTAAAATGATTTTATTGAGAGTTTTTGGTCAATTTTAGACCAAAACTGTATATTTTGGCCCCTGTACCCTGGTATTACAACCAAATGAGCTGAAATTTGACAGAGATGTGCCTTGATAATGCCTCCATATAAATTCAATAACACTTTTGGTGTACAGTACAACAAAATGCTTATTTTTGCGATTTTTTGACAAATTTTTGACCAAAAAAGGACACTTTTGGCTCCTGTACCTTGGTATTGCAACCGAATGAGCTGAAATTTGACACAGATGTGCCTTGATAATCCCTTCATATAAATTCAATAACACTTTTGGTGTACAGTGCAACAAAATGCTTATTTTTGCGATTTTTGGCCAATTTTTGACCAAAAAAGGACACTTTTGGCTCCTGTACCCTGGTATTACAATTAAATGATCTGAAATTTGGTATAGATAGGCATTAGATACTTGGTAACAAGACTCAAGTAAAATTTTTGACATAAACAACTTTAAAATGATTAATTTTGGCACTTTTCTGAGGGGAAATTTGTTTTCTTTTGGCCTCCTGACGTGACCTTCCGTGACCCCGCACAGAGCCACACCTGTGCGCGTCAGCCGGAGAGTTAATTGAATCAAAGACCTAGCCAATCAGCGAAGAGGAGGCCAAAGGCTAATTAATATTCATAAGCGGGGCCTCATGATCCCGTATATAGCAGTGTTCCCGCCAGGGGGAGCGAAGCCCGCCTAAGGCTCTCGCATTTTAGACTATTCAGAAGGCTTTATATTGTATCAGTTCTTAGGGGCATATCTATGATAATCGCAGCAGTCACTTAACTTCTCTTCAGGAGTTTAGCGTAACACTATTTCAGGTCAAACCTTCAAAGGCAACTAAAAACAAACTTTAACGTTACTGAGTTCAACAGTACTTATAACTTGTTATCCGAAGTTGAAACGCTAGCGATGGTATTTTCGCTGCGCTGTTAACTCCGTGCGACTGTTGTTGACGGTCTTATAACGGTATATTTTGCACCCCTGTACCCTGGTATGAGTAACATATGGTATAGATAGGCATAAGGTAGTTGGTAAAATGATCCAAGTAAAATTTTTGGCATAAAGTACTGTAAAAGGCTTAATTACAGCACTTTTTTTAGGGGAAATTGGTTTTCTTTCGTTCTCCATGCCATGACCTTTCGGACGTTCACCCCACAGAGCCGACATCTGCACCTGCGTCTAGCCGGCAGGAAGAGTTAATTCAATTAATGGTTCAGCCAATCAGCGAAGAGGAAAGCGAAGGCTAATTAATATTCATAAGCGGGACCACACAATACGTTAACTTGAAGACTCAGGCCGTACAGACTTCTCGCCAGGATTTTTTCAAAGCGTCAGACAGGGGTCCGGGGGCCGCCAAATGTCCCTGGCGGGGTCCAGGGGCAGGGCCACTGTGGGGGGGACCCAGGTGGGCGAAGCCCCCCCGGAAGCTCTTGCATTTTAGACTGTTGAGAAGGCTTCTTTTATCAGTTTTTTTAGGGCCATATCTACGATAATCGTAGCAGTCACTTACTTCTCTTCAGCAGTTTGACTTTAAAATATTTCGGGTCAAAGCTTCAAAGACAACTAAAACCTCATATACAACAAACTTTACTTAGCTCAACAGTATACAAAAATATTGTACGGGTTGCCATCCTTAGTTGAAGCGCTTATTTATAGCGCTAGTATCTTCGCTGCGCCGTTAGCCGCCGTGCGACTTTTGTTGACGGTCTGATATCCCTACGTCGCCGCCTCGCTGATATTCCCACGGACATGTTTCAAGAAAAATACCCAGCAAAAAACGCTGTTCTGCGTCAAATTCTATTCTATAAAACATGTGGGACTCAGTGTTACAGTCTAAATATTTTGTAGAAGCACCGCTGTAGGAAAGAAGGTCCAAGCAATGTAAAACATCACGTAGCATGAAGTTCGCTGTCAACTGGCACACAGCACATGACTGTTTGAAACTCTAAGTCTAATCAACAGCCGTGTTTGATTGATAGCCGGCGGTCCTTTGATGAAGTCGGCGAAAGGTGCGTTAGTTAGAAAATCTGCGTTTAGTTTTGATACGTAATTATAAGTTAGACAGTGGCGAGAATGATTATTTTCTCATCAATATTTCTCTTCAGAATTATTTGAACTTAATTGTACATCTAAACAATTGGCTTACCTGTGCAATGTTTATATGATTAATGATCAGTGTACTGAAATCATGTGTAACGTATGGCTCCTAGTCAATTGATCAGCATTTTTCTCTATAGTGACCACCTGTCTATAGTGGCCACATTTCTATCACTGGACTGGAACTTGCGAAAACTGCTGTATTTTCTCCAGAGCAAATGTATGTGTTCCTAGTGCTGTTGTTGTTTGACATAAACTTTGAACATTTAAATTGTAAGTAACTTTAAACTGCCAGAGTTTCAGCCCAATAAAACACTCTCAGCGCCAGGGTATGAACAGACTGACCAGACAGACGAAAATAAATCCTCGAACAAGGTTCAATCGTATCTTCCGGGTCTGGCAGGACTGAGTTGTTAAACTAAAATAAGAATAGGCTCGATGGCTGATTGCATACAAAGTAAAACAGTTTAACAGTTTTACAGCTTGAAGAAAACAAACGCTCCTACAGTACCTGCACCTGCTTGATAATTATTAAATCGTATGCCCTACTTGAATAAAAAAAGTTCACTGCAGTAATAAATGTACCCACATCACAAGGAGCTTATACTTTTTTAAACTTACACCTAGTTATCGTACTGAAAATTGTTAATGACATTACATGAAGTCATTCAACAATTTTCAGTCATGATGAAAATTTTCTGAATGGAAGGTGTGATTATTGTCATTTTCTGAAAAATAGAAGCAAGCTCTGTCTTTACCTGGAATCAATTCACAATACCAGTCCACTTTGGGGGATAATGTACTGTTAAGAGGATGTTCCTTTTTGCGCAGGGGTGATTTGGAACAGTCCAATGTTGCGTGGGAAGGGGTATGGCTGAAATATGCTGTATTTGCTCTTAAGCAAATGTCGGCCTTTCTAGTTTCAAGTTGAAATACTAAGGGTTTTCGCATGAAACATTTTGATGTTATGATGATTTTGATATGAAACCTTTTATACCTCTGGTTGCAGTTCTATTGTCGATGTTTTTTCTTCTCCCATGTTTAAAGTTCTTGGGTGTCGCCTGCAAAGTAATGGTCCTAATGATATGAATTTTGGTATAAAAGGTTTCATATTTCATAGATATGCCCTGAAATTAGAGATGTGCACTTAATTCCTTGATGAGGCTCAGAAAATATTGATCACCCCTCGTACAGTAGCAATCGTGATAAGTAGGTCAGAACGAACCTGTTCGTCTGTGTGAGTTAACATTATGTTTGCAACGCATATCGACTTCCAAACATGCATCAACATTATTTCATGACAGTATGGGGTCTCTGGAACTTATTTGTCCTAATTTGTCAAACTTCAAGTCGTGAGAGAGCACGAGTATGATGCATTGTAGCATTACTTGGTGTGTTACCAGTATAGTTATCTTCGTGTGCCCTAACACGAATTACAAACGTTCCATCAACTTTATTCTGTGACAGTATGGGGTCTCTGGAACTTATTTGTCCTTATTTGTCAAACTTCAAGTCTTGACAGAGCTTCGTGCTCACTCTTCATTACTCGGTGTGTTATCAGCAGTTCTCTTCGTGTGGCCTAACACTATTTACAAACGTTCCATCAACTTTATTTTCTGACAGTATGGGGTCTCTGGAACTTATTTGTCCTTATCTATCACACTTTATGTAGTTAGAGTGCAGGAATATGTTGTGGTTGGCGGGACGTGCCCTTAGCTTTAATATAAGAACTTTCTCCACGTTCGGGCTGCGGTCTGTACAAATTAGTACCTGCCCCGCACAGCGAGTAAAGCAAATAAGGAAACCGTACGTACGCAGCACGTGTAAGTACGGCCTGCATACGCTAATGTGATAATCGCACAGGGATCGTACGTTGTAAGCACGTACAACTCACCACTTTCGCAATGAACGATGCCCGCAAACGCCAACAGCATGCAGACCACGTGCGAGTAACGTGCGTTGACGTATTCCCTCGCTGCTCTTGCCAGTCGTTCCTCGCCCTTTCAGAAATACGTGGCAGACGTGGCCTACAAAAATAACGTACGGACAAAATCTACGTACAGTGGGTTGTGCCCTTAGCTTAACATGCATATGACTTTCAAACATGCACCAATATTATTCTATGATAGCATGGGATCTCTGAAACTTATTGATTTGAAACTTTTCGATTTGAAATATCGGTGGGGACAGTTCCAGTTCAGTCGATTAAACCGCGATATATCGGCGTTTATTTTTATCTCCTGTTTGTGTGTTATGTTGGGTATTCCCTGTCTTGATTGTACCTGGCAAAAGGGGCACCAATAATTCAGCTGAGTACAGGTTATTCTGAACTGTCAAGTCAAGTGCGGCGGAGTGCTACAGTCTTGCTTGTATACGTAGTAACTCAAATTTCCATAGCTAACAACCTGAGTGTATATCTGACGATAAACATAGGAAAATATTTTCATACGAACCAGAACATTTTTTGTGGCAGTTTGGACCAATTTTAACAACGTTCACTGCCAATATCGGCTTATTGACAAACAGCTTTCAGGCTTACAGTTGAATATTTTGAACACTTATATCAATAGAAAATAGAAAATATAAATATCTAATTATTAGTTTAGCGTTAACATAAAATTACATAGTATGGTGATGATATAGATAAACAAGATCCAGCAACAAAACCTTGAAATCTCATTAACTAATAAACTGAAATTAGTACATCTGGTAAAATATGCTTGTCAGAAACCCGTTGCCATGGCAATACAGAAAAATTACAAATTCTATTTGTCGTATGAACAATATTTATTTAAAAAAGTCACCAAGTTTCGTAGTCCTAGTACACGTCGTTCGGCAGTTATATACGATGTCAAATTTGGCGCTGGCATTTTCAAACACCCCCCTCCCACGTATAGATAGGGTAAAATTATCGATTTATTGATTTACAGAAGAACTAGGCCAATTTTGCCTTCCAGGGGTCAAATCGTTGACATAGACGGCAAGGCAAAATTTAGAATCAGAAATTAGGACACATACTTTGGGCAGAGGAATAAAAGTGTTGTGTTTCCAGTTCGACCATGTTGATTTGATTATATGGATATATGATATCTAGGAAATAACGTTATCTTTCGGTCCTAAAAAATAAGGATCGGTAGGAATGCTGAACCGATTTTACAGTTGAAATTTGGCATTGTAAAACTGTAATGCATTGGTATCATATACTATAATTACACACTTATATATTCTTTCATCGACTGTCCAAATCTTAAAGTAGTGTAAAATACATTTCAATTTCGTCACTCAGAAGTCGGACCTAGATATTAAATTTCTTTTCCTTGCAACTAGTCGACTTTGAGACCACGGAAAAGGCGGAAGGTTTTGGCTAGGTTTGGATGGGTAGCCAGAAACACAACATTTTGTTTCTAGGCCTAAAAACGATTGGCCTTTAGGCGCCAGTTTAACTGCCTAAGGTCAGACAGGTTACATGTAACTGCGAATTCAAGATGCATCGATGACATGCTCTCCGAAGACTCCATACCGCGACCGCAGCTCAAATGCTAAAGTACGGAGTGGATCCCATCAAAACATCGGTCCGTACGAAGACCTTACGACCGCAGTAAAGCCAAGGGCACAACCCTCATTTACGTGTAAATACATGCTATCTACGTGCCAAAACGTGGGCAATCGTTTGGGATCCGTAAGTGGTAAGTACCACCTCCGTACGAACTTGTAAGGATTCCGACGGAATTTGGAGCACGCAGACACGCCGTAGAACGTTACGTGCAGGCAAAACTTTATGTGCCATCGGGCTGCGGATTCGCCAATCGGGCTGCGGAGACCGCATCTCAAATGCTAAAGGGCGTCGGGCGTGGCGTAACTGGTAGAGCTTTCGGCTCTGAATCTATGGGTCCTGAGTTCGATTCCCACCGTGCCCCCGACGTTGTGCCCTTGGGAAAGGCACTTTACACGACTTTCCTTCGGTCTGTACCGTGTATGTGGCATTTTTAATATAAGTTACAAAAACTTGAGTGCAGTGCCACATCGTCATCGTCTGTCCAAAAGCAAATAGAAAAAAAAAAATGCTCAAGTATGTCATGGATAAAACATCGGTCCGTACGAAGACCGCATAACCACAGTGAAGAAAAGAAAACTGAAGTGGTACGACCAGGTGTTCCGATACGTCATCGGCAATTATGGTGTTACAACAGTAACATCATTGGACCAGTGGAACTTAGATCCTCATCTGGAGAATATATACAAAGGGTTGATAACTTCAAATATCCTGGCTCCTACATCATGTGTCCTAGAAACTTTGAAATGAGGAAAGCCCTAGCATGGGAAGCAAGCCACAATTTGCAAAAAATCTGGAAGTTTAACATTCCAATCAAACTGAAGGTCTAAGTGTTTAATACTCTAATGGAACCTATGAACCTATTTTACTTTATGGTGTTGAAACCCGGACACCAATTACTTGCCAACTACAGAACATATTAGATGGGACTTACACAAAGTTAATCATTCAGCATATCCTGGACTCAACATGCTACTCCTAAGAAAATTGATTGAAGTCTTCCACGGCTATCTCAGAAGTTGGCTCACCGAAGGGTAAAATTTGCGGGACACTGTTGCCGAACTAAACAGGAAATAGTTTCGTCTGTTCCTCTATGGAAACCAAGTGGTCGGGTGCATTGCAGAAGTTTGACTTTTACAGACACTTTATCTAGAGACTCTGGTATTGATTTTGAGAACTTTTGAGAAAGCAACGTTAGATAGGATGGAACTATGTACCAGCCTGGCCCCGATCTCTGGTCGATTATGTATGTAAAGCTATTATGCGGGGAACCGTCCAGGGAGTACGAAAGAGGGTTATACGGCAATGGAAAAGATGGGATGACGATACAGTATCACAGAAGGGACAGGCAAGACGTGTTAAGTGAAAAAGAGAGATAAGGGTGGAGAAAACTGGTTGATAGACATTCTGCGGTGACCCAACGGCCTAATAGATACTCCAAGGAATAGAGGAGAGAGAAGAGATATGTAATCAGTCATGACAAGATGCCTGGCCACATTGCATATTTATGTCATTGGGAGCCAACACAGGTGAATGTACTCCAGAAGAGAGCATCGGCAATTAAGCTGTGAGCTGAGGTTTGCGGGTCAACTTGCTCTGCTGAAAGTCAGATACATTTTTTTTGTAGTAGAAATGCAAAGGGTATCTTCATTTAACACGTCTAAAAAGACCTCATGCCATGAGGAACACAAACCACACTGCTCTGATCACAGTTCACCCTTCTTTCTCTCACCATCTTACTATAACCACCAATTTTCAAAAGCCGGTCAACTGAAAAGCAATGGCCACGCAACAATTTGAAATTTGGTGGTTATTGATAAAAGGCGTTCGTTGGCTTGAGTTGCACATTATTTTCATTGATCGCTCCTCTACTAAAGTTCTGTGCACATTTCTGCAGAATTTGAGCAGACAAAGCCTCATGCGCATGACTGGACACTCTTCGTGCTTTTAAGGACAACTTCCGACCTATTAAACGCATTCAGGAGGACTTTAGAAACCAAAGGGAACAGAGATCAAAGAAATACCTTGTCATATACATGTATGTAGGAGTTGGTATGGTTTCCACTGTGTCTAGGGCATGGTATGAGAGGCGTCGTCCCACTACCCTCCCCAACCGAAGTCGAGTACCCATTTTACACCAAGGTGGAGTGAGCAAATTTAAGTGCATTTCCCAAGAGCATATTATCGGTGCATATCCCAGTTCTTCCGCGACCGGGGTCCGAGGTAGTGCACGACAAAAAACGTGACGAAAGGCTTCCTTTGGTTTATGTTTGAGTCTACATTTCTCATTATTGACTGACATTAATTGCTAAGATGGCTGAAAAGAGAAGGAATGGTGTGTTTTGGGTGCAAATTGTGTTTCGGCCCAACTCTCATTTCCGAATATTCGTGCGCCTTGATTGTAAACAGTCTCCGTGGCATAGATTGACCTCTGAGGCGCTGTGTGGGCCAAGTTGCATGCCGCGCCCCTAGAATTTTTGAAAATTAAAGTAAGTTGAAGGATCGGAACTCAGTTGGTCTTGTAGCTGAAGGTATATCCTCTCACACCATATACAGTTATTTTGCTTCAGGACAATTCCCTGGAAGAGATGGTCACTAGACTTGAGGGTGTGCCGCCTCCGTTTGAAACCCTACATAAACTGGGATGAGCCCCCTCATAGGTAAACATTAGAGGATTTAAATTCTGGACCCCGATCTAAAACAATTATCACGTTCTGACCTACTATGGGGTTCCTGACGAGGTTAACATGTAGGTCACCAGTTTTAGAGAATACCTCTAACTTTTATGAAACGTCAATAGAAAACCTATAACCAATATGGATCATTAAGCGCAAATCCTAAGAAAACGAATCAATTATAGGTATGGGTCAATGAGCGTATCATTCCGCTGTCCTTCTGCGAAATGCCGCGTATTGATTTTTTTCTTAGTTGTTGGTGCAATACGGCTCAGTGGATACAACTAGTTTTAAATGCTTGAGTCAGATTTCCTAACCGGGGCAAAAAAATTAGATATAAATTTACATGCGCAACTACGGATTTTGAACAATATTTTGGTACGCACTGGGTGTTTTTTTGGCCTTTATTCCGTTCCCTCAAACTGGCTGACCTGATTCCGGATTGGGACTGTAACTCTGGAGGTTACCCCTTCTCTCCTCCATTATAGGTTACACTGATGATGATGTGGATGTTAATTTAATTGAATTTGGCATTCTCCGATATCAGTATCCCTTGTTAGGGTGTATTTTTGTACCTGCTTTGTACGATTTTCAGTATGGTCGAATGTCTGTTGCCTAATAGATAGTGTTGTAGGAATAGATCGTGTTGTAGAAATACTGGTCCTTTTTCGTTCAGAGGTTTTAGACCTGAGGATTATGTCTAAAGCTATGTCCATACACAGGGCCGCCGGCTTAGCGCCGCCATCCGAAATGGTCTCCCTCACGCAGAGACCAGGCGGGGTTTGGACCTCCGCCTTCTAGATCCACGGAACCATATCCCGATGGCCCGGCAGGAATGTAACCTTCACGCGGACTCTTCTGATCAATTACCCCCCCCCCCCCCTCCCCTCTTTCTATCCTAGTCTACGATCCCTACCCCCGTAGGAGGCCGAAGCTACAATACAGCCCTATGCAAAATCAGTCTCTACAGTCAGGATTATCTGTTTTTTACAGGTTTGCGAAAGCCAAACCTGTTCTGCTTTTGTTGGCATTTAAGGGCGCCGCCATTTTGTTTTGCAGTGTATGACGGGAAGGATGGCGCCATTTGGATATGACGGATTAGTGTGTTGTATATTAAGGTAATGAGATGACTAGGAAATGTGATCATGTGGTCTTGTTGCTTATAGACCCGTGCATATAGATTCGTTCCTTATATTAGTACATACATTCTAATACTACATGTAGACGAGGAGTAATCAACAAGGGATAGATTAAAGTAATGAAAGCTTGTTTGTCGTTGATCATCGTCATCGTTATGTTTGTCCCTATTTCTTGACTCTCAAATAACGCTGCCTGTAGGATCTGTGTAATGTATTTTGTCATATTTGCTAACAGATAAAAATAAAATCATCATATATTGTCGTACTGATTCCAGTCCAGTACCAGGGTAGCCTAAAATAGGTTTCTGTTGGTGATGTCTGCATGTACCAAATACACAGTCGACTAGTCATATAGAATATGTCCCATAGTTTGGGTAGGGTCATAGCAACGAGTTCACCCGGCCCCATTGTCCCTAGCTCCGCCTCCCTTATTCCTTGCTCTTCATCTGTGACGGTAATCAATATTATGATACAATTTTACACTTTAACTCCATGCACAATAAAAAGCGCTTACCAACAAGCTTTGATCAGTCCTTTGATCCTTTACAAGTTGAAATGACCGAATGATGTGACGTCAGCAATTGGTCAAAGGTGCCCGTGTCCTTGCTCTATTCAGGGCAATCCATCTCCTTATTACTTTTTGATAAGTTCTGAAGCTAAGAGCAGAACCCGCCGTACGTGCAAATACGTGTTTGGGATCTTTTGGTAATCTTTTAATCGTAATCTTTTGGGATCCGTAAGTGGTAAGTACCGCCTGCGTACGAACTCGTAGAGAATCCGACGGATTTTGGAGCACGCAGACACGCCGTAGAACTTTACGTGCAGGCAAAACTTGTGTGTGCCATCGGGCTGCGGATTCGCACCCCGTACGTGCCAGTACGGGTGACTCACCTGTCCTGTACAGTCTGAACGTTTTCAGAAATACGTGGCGCACGTGGCTTCCAAATAAAACGTACGGACAAATTGCACTTACGGCGGGTTGTGCCCTTAGCTTAACAGGAGACCTCTCCCTCCCCAGGTCTGGTATCCCTGATCTCCCTGGCTGTCATCTCCTACGAGCGGTACCGGATGGTAGTCAAGCCGAAGGGCCCGGGCTCCTCTTACCTTACCTACAACAAAGTGGGCCTGGCCATTATCTTCATCTACCTGTACTGTCTGCTGTGGACGACTCTACCAATCGTGGGGTGGAGCAGCTACCAACTCGAGGTACCACAATCTTTGAACAAATGTTTGGTTTAGGTGATACATTTTCTCTAAAAAAAATAGCACCAGCACAAATTCAAGGGTTCTTTGCACACTGTCACAATGTTTCCGCCCCTAAGGCGCTGCAAAAAACACTACTTACATACCTGCATAGCCACACTTGCCTCCGTCAAAGCGTCCATATGCAAATGTAAACCGTAAAATGCAAAATTTGACAGAACATAAAGTCACTCGCTCATTGGTCGAACTGTCAATTGCCATCCTGTCGTTGATTGAACTGTTTAGGACCATTCTATAAGTATGTAAATGAATAATTTTCTGGGTAGTCCTTCTGTAGTTTTACCTTCAAACAATCAGTTGGCTTGTGCTTCGTTCTACATTAGATAACTAAGTCCGGGACAAAAAAAGCAATAATTATAAGCTCGTTCATTATTCCGAGTACGCAGATGTAGCGACAAGATACAGGATTTGAATGTAAGTTCATCTGTGACGGTAGTTAACATAATGGTACAATTTTTAAGACTTTATATCCGTACACAAAATAAAGCGCTTACCTACAAGCTTTCGATTAGTCCTCAAGCACCTTTGACCCTTTACTGACGTCACACTTCCGTTCCGGAAGTGCGACTTAGGTTTTGGGTCTTTACAACTTGAGAAGGATCAAAGGACTGATCGAAAGCTTGTTGGTAAGCGCTTTATTTTGTGTACGGATATAAAGTCTTAAAAATTGTACCATTAGGATACAGGATTGTTGGTAATACACCTTTCTCACGGGGCGGCCATGATAGATCGAAGACTAGATTTCTAAAATCAGCTCCGATTTCGTTTCGTTTCTAATTTCCAATTCCATGCTATCATTAGTTGAAATGCTAATTATGATGGACAGTCTTTTGTTTGCTTCATTGAACACCATTTAAATCTATCATGGCCGCAGCGTGAGAAAGGTCTATATATCAAAGGCTCCTGAGAAATAAACAAACCAAGTCCATTGTTATGCAATTCGACCAAGTCATGGGTTTTCACCTTTGACATATTACTCATAATTCCTCTTGCTGTGTACAATGCTAACTTGGAATAATAAAAGAGCTTATTGTGATTGATAATGCTCTTTGCTGAACTACACCCCAAATATCTTGTCAACAACTTTCCAGGCACCACATACGATTGCGTACCTTTAACGGACACCAAAACTATGTCAGCAAAGTATTTGTAAGGTCAACCTGTATATCCTAGACCTTACACTCGCTTTTGCCAGCACAATACATAAATGATGGTTAGACTCTGACGAAAGATAACGGATGTTATCTGAAACGTCTGACGCTTACAAAATCATATCCAGCTGCTTGAGTAATTGTTATTTGGCGTACAATACTAAATGTCTTTTACACGGTTAAATGGGTATCTCACTGGCTAAAAATCCTATTTATATATACGGCTCTTACTGCACGGCGCGCACAAGTCTTATAGCAAAGCAGTGTAGATGTAAGTAGTTCGTTTATGCTTTTCGCCTAGTACATAAAAAGCATGTGATTCATCGGGTTGTTTCATTTCATTTTAGTAGCTACTGTTATCTACGTGAAAAACTTGGATAAAGTTTGTAGATTTCTATCAACAATATTTACTTCTCGAAAAATGATAATGTGAGTGACTAGATATAGTTGCTAGTATTATATATATAATAGTATCTGCTGATCTCTCGTCAACGGGAAGTTCATTTTTTTTGTATCTGCCCTTTTCTATTTCTCTACCTTAAGTTGAACTTAGCTTTATTTATTAAACATTTTATTGATGAATCAAAAGAAACAAGTTATAGACATTGAACTTAGTTTAGAATCTGTGTGGTATATGTAGCTTTCCATACAGTGGTCAGATTTAAGAATGAGCTAAAATTGAACAAGACATACGAGAAACAAGAGAAAAGAGTATTTATGAGATCTATGAGCTCTTATGGGGTGGGACGACCTTCAGTTGTCTACGTCTTCCAAGTCATTATTGCCAGACTGGGCTTTTTTGGCATTCCCTGGACTAGACGGTGGGGGGGGGGGGTCATTCGGCTTATTGTACGATCACCAAATTTGCAATTTGACTGATTGTTACCACGTTTTGTCCTGTATCTGTTATTTACATGTATGTTTGATGGGCCCCCTTGAAAATCAACTATGCACTGTTGTAGGGGCTACCCATTTGTTTCAAGATGAAATGATAATAATAATAAAAGGGGTGATATGCTCGTCAAGTGTTATAATTCCTGAAACTTCCATATTATTATGACGTAATACGACGTAATTATGGCGTCATTGATTGTTTTTGCTAAAACGCGGAATTCTCATAATAACTAAATATTTCACACAAAAAAATAACCATTAAGGTTTCTTATCAATATTTAAGTGTTATAAGATTTCCTTTGTCAAAACCGACGCAACGACGTAAAAAATGAAAATGACGTCATCTGTATTTTAGCTATCCTGGATAGGGTAGATATCCTTTATACTATCCAGCGTAGTCAGATACTGATAGAGACTATGCTAGTGGGGCACCCCTTGCTCATTGTCCTACGAAGCACCTACGAAGAGGGGACAAAACTCGTCTCAAAAATCCTGTTGGACCAAGAGGAGTTTTGATATGACTTTGGTTCCCTCATAGGGGAAAGCCATGGCTGTGAGTACTAAAAAGCCGAACCAATAAAAAAGATGAATTTTTCTGTTTGTTGTAAAACAGGGTCCTAAGATAAGCTGCTCCGTAGCATGGGAGGAGCACAGCCTGTCCAACACGTCTTACATCGTGGCTATCTTCATCATGTGTCTGCTACTGCCTCTTCTCATCATCATATACTCCTACTGCCGCTTGTGGTACAAGGTGAAGAAAGTAAGTCATAGTATCCCTCCATACGTACATACGAAATGTCTTCGAGTAATAACTACAGTCAAACCTGCCCGAGCAACCACCTCTTCTCAGCGACCACCTGGCCATTTCGACCGCTTTTTCTCGGTCCCGATTTTTTTTCCCATTGACGTAAGCATTAAGCGACCTTTTCTCAACGACCACCTGGCCAACGCGACCGCGACCGGCCGAAATTGGGACCCATAACGACCGCATAATTTTCAAAATTGAGGTTTTCATCGATTTTTGATGATTACTAGCGGGATTTTGTGCCGAAATCGGCCAGTTTGCGTCGGATTTTGACTGCCATTACAATGTCATGACGTGTTTAGAATAAGGATGGCGGCGGTCAATGGGTGGGTCAATAGGGCAGTCTACTGTAATATGGGATGAAATTTCGTTGTAAGAAAATCCGACTTTAGTTTTTTTTTTAAATCTATATCATTAAGTGAACGAATGCTGAAATGTATATAGCCTCATACTTTTTAAAGAAAGATCTGTGTAGTGCTTTTGTCCAACTGTACAGTTACATTTACCCGCGTGGGTAAGTACGCTATCGGGACGTACCGGGCATCGAATTCAAAAGGTGCACCGTAGTTACAGTATTTCAGATACTGCGATCAAGAACACAGCGACGCATAAAGGCTTGTATAGTAACTGACAGCATCAAAGTTCCCTTACTGTCTGAAACGTTAGTGTACAAATATTGAGCTTTAAAACACTGTATCGTATAAAAGCTCGATAAAAGCTTGGGGTGAAATTTACAATTTACAGTTTGCATCGGGCATGTTTTGAGTCGATACTCTTCTCAGCGACCACCTGCCCAAATCGACCGCTTTTTCCCGGTCCCCGGGTGGTCGTCTTGGGCAGGTTTGACTGTACATGTGCGTCGTCAATTTCAACTAAGATTGAAAGCTAACGCGACAGAATTTGTAACTGTACATCTAAAGCAGTGGAAGATGAAACACTTTTTATTTCCTAGTTTTTGTATTCAACCAAACCTAAAGAGTCCCTTTGT
This sequence comes from Branchiostoma floridae, assembly GCF_000003815.2. Taxonomy (NCBI): domain Eukaryota; kingdom Metazoa; phylum Chordata; class Leptocardii; order Amphioxiformes; family Branchiostomatidae; genus Branchiostoma; species Branchiostoma floridae. The sequence continues at coordinate 27,006,140 of NC_049979.1, forward strand.
TTAGAGAAACCACATTTACAGACGAACAGAAAGCCACTTTTCTCTTGTAATCGCAGAACCCACAAATTCTAGAAAACATGGGGCTTTTCGTCTCCCTCTGCTTCCAAAAAAAGGAATCAAAGCCAACCTATTCAGAAATAGCCAACACTTTTTGTCTAGTATTAGTCTAGCCACTTTTCACAATAATGTTTATCACTGTTCATTGTAACTTGTATATCTCCTATATGTATGTCTATACCATGGAATTTAAATAAGACTCCGGGCACGAACTTGCAAAAATAAACTTCTATATCTTTCAACTGCTGCGATACAAAAAACTATCTTCAGCGTCACTAGAATGTAATCATTGTTTATCTGGATGATTGTCTAACCTCTGTGCATGAACTTGCAAAAATAAACTTCTGTATCTTTCTATAAAACTGCTGCGATACAAAACAATCTTCAGCATCACTAGAATGAAATCATTTTTTATCTGGATGATTGTCTAACCTTCATAAAATATCCTTTTTAGGACATAAGAGTTTTCTCTTACACAACCAGTTTATCTCACCTGCTGACGTTTCGGTGTCTGTCAGACATCTTCCTCAGAGCTTCTAACTGGAGTTTTGTTTCTCGCCGCTATATGTAACCGATGTAGGTGGCGCTTTTGCAGCGAGAACACTATCCCAAACGTGGCTCAGCTTGTACCCCCCTTCGTCTCGTCGAAACGTCAGCAGGTGGGATAAACTGGTTGTGTAAGAGAAGATTCTTATGTCCTATAATCTACCAACCTGATGAAATTATTTTCGGATCCTTTTTAGGGTTCGCAGAACCTTCCACCAGCCATAAGAAAGTCGAGTCAGAAGGAACAGAAGATTGCCCGGATGGTAGTGGTGATGATCACGTGTTTCCTGGTGTGCTGGCTGCCGTACGGAGCCATGGCGCTGGTGGTGAGTTTCGGCGGGGAGAGCCTGATCTCCCCCACCGCTGCAGTGGTTCCGTCTCTGCTCGCCAAGTCCAGCACCTGCTACAACCCGCTGGTCTACTTCGCCATGAACAACCAGGTAGGTTGCGAGAACGCTAGTTCACCTTTATCCGCGGGGTTGCCTATATCTGTACTGCCTCTAAATATTACTGAATTGTTTTATTGAGGCAAAAGTCAATCAGCGACTGGCACCTATATCTTAATAGCTAATGATAATATGGCGGGCATGCAAGCTAACGAAATTGTTGTTGTTGTTGTTGTTTTTAGCAAGAGGTGGTTTCTAAGTATTTTTGCATTGTAATAGGTTATGGCGCGATCAAATTTGGTACACTATAAACAAGTTTGCACTTTTTGGACGTTGTGTCATGTTCATAGACGATCGCATCGGTAATGAATACCAATGAGCTTGCCTTATTTGTGCAAAACAAATGTGTCTTTTCTGATTATCTGACAGCTCGTTTGTGGTGACGCCCACAATATTGGAAATGGGAGGGTAGTTAAGCAGAGTATGAACCGAACGGAGTTCCATGACACAAGTTCGAACCTGCGCAGGAGATCTAAAATGACCAAAACTAGAAGTTGATATGTAATGTGAAGACGCTATAAGACAATTTCAAGACAAGATTATACGCTAATAAGTAGATTAGCTTTGAGTACAGGAACTAATATTGTCTCGCAGGGTGGGAGGGCAGGGTTCCAAGTGCCAGAAAAGTTCGATGCGTAAGCTTTCTTTTCTGTTGAGAGTAGTATTGTACATTCTCTTCTCGCATATATACAGGCATACATTTAGGTGTGAAATTCTGTTCGTTTGCACTTTCCCATGCAGTTCCGCCGGTATTTCCAAGATCTTCTGTGCTGCGGCCGCAGACTGTTTGACGCCTCTGCCTCTGTGAACACGTGTAACACCTCGGCCATGCCCAGACATTCCCCAGTTTTCCAGAAACCCGACTCTGACCAGTACAATGGGATACAAAAGAGTAGAGAACCACAGATGAGAACAACGGGGCAAAACGCGCCATACCGACAGTGGATAGAGATGCAGACCATCGCCGTCGTCGTGAAGGCTGACGAAGTAAACAACAAATTTGGCGAGGTTAAAACGTAAAGAGACATTCTAGCATTGACACAAGCAATACATACATCGCCCAGGACTTACAGCGCCACCTTTCTGCTCACATGTTAACTACAGCTGCAAAAGTTGTGATGTAGTGGATACAGTAATTGCAATCGGGTAGAATTGCATATATTTGAAGATGTTCTGTGAATTCAAATAAATTCTCTGCAAAAACGGTATATATCTATATCTACAGTTTATATTTCGAAAGCAATAGAATCATGCCTCCTAACTCGACGGAAATGCAAGTTGTTACTTATAATTAGGATGCAACAGCGAACAACAAGGTTTAAATAAAGTTAATCATATACTGATATTCACGTCAAAATCATATTTTGTCAAATGTTATCATTGCTTTATGTTTTCAATTGAGATGCTAAAAGAGAAAATCAGTTTTATCATTATCAACATTAAATGCCTTTATGACCAAATGACGTCATTCACCGTTTCCAGTCATGTGAACATGTAGGTAGCATGAATATGAATATGAATGAATTTAATTACTTGCTCAACAATCGCACAAGGTACAATGTATGGCAACCAATAACAACTAATAGCTATGTAGACAATATGTCATAAGGAAATCACATCGGCACATTGTTATTCAAATCAAGACATTGGCCGAGACAGAACTGTCAGGGGCTTTGACCTTTGACATTGCGCATAGGTACCAGGAATGGTTACCGAGCTTACAGCAGTGAAGCAGTTGTCTACACGCTCGCACAATAGTTGACGTCTTTAGATTATTCATCCTCCTACGCAGGGACATCCAACAGCCAAACTGCCTGTCTGGATGTGCCCTGCTCTTCCAACCGTCACCCTTAGTTCCTGACCACCCTGCTTATAAATATTAATGAGGTTACCTTATACATGCAAGACAGCTTTTGAAAACGGAAAGCCTATTCTCTGATTGGCTGATAGCTGGGTTTTTTTGGGGGGGGGGGGCGTCCACAGGAACTAAGAGTGACAGTTGAAAATGCAGGGTACATCCAGACAGACAGTTTGGCTGTTGGATGTCCCTGCGTAGGAGGATGAGATTATTACGATTCAATAGTATGTTCGTATCGTATTATCGTCCTTTAAAATACTATATAGACCTTTAAAATATTCCTATCATATATATATATATATATATATATATATATATATATATATATATATATATATATATATATATATATATATATTATATGGTAGCCAAATAGAAGTTTGTAAGCAACTGGTTATGATTTTGGAACTGTCAGACGCTGTCTTACTTTTGGAAGCAGTCAGGCATTGTCTTGGCTTTTTCTTATTTATGTTTCCTTTCGGGATATCTTTAATTTGTCTTCACCTCCTTCACATATCATTTTTATAGTTATGATTCAAAAGCTGTAGTTCAGCATACCTCCTCAGTGTCACTGACGAGAAGTAGTGTCTTATATCCAAAACGTCTGACCGTTTCCATAATCATATCCAGTTGCTTGAATACTTGCTATTTGGCGTATGTTATTACCTGGATGTCTAACCGTCATCGACGTTGTCATGTGTAACGTCGTACAAAACCAATACTTTTTAATCGTCAGTTGAGATATCCGGACTTATACAGGTTCAACTATATTTTTTTTCGAGTTTCATTAAATGGATCAGTGAATCCGTACTTAATTTGGACGAGTCTCATAGTTCTTCTTTTGAGTGGCTGCCATTCGCATGGACAGATGATGCTGACTGAAGAAGGGAGTTCCAGAACCGAAGTCGGTCGGTCTTCAGGCCAACATCGCTGGATGACCTGACGGCCAGCTTGAGGTATGCTGGGTTTTCAGAGTTGTAAGGCGGCCACTTGGTCAGGTTGGATTGTAAGGACGGGCTGCCACTGGAGTCCGTTGGATCCCTACGCAAAAACAAAAAAGTCTCAAATGGCTCTCTGTCAAAATTTGGCGACAAAACAGAGCAACAACAAGACCATAGCATTTCCAGCCTGCCCTGGAATTTCCAGGGCAAAAGATTTTTTAACTGGACGTCTTACATGCTGCAGTACCAAGGTCGACCACCAGAGTGACGAAACTTGCAATTTTTGACCTTAGGTTTGTTTTCCCAAGACCCATCCAAATATACAACATAATCACAATCCACCAGGAGGCTCTTACGTTATGCTTACAATTATTTTTTTTTTTAAACTCGAACAGAAAAGCGCAAAAATGGAGGTAATGATCGACTTTACTTTTGTAATGACTGTATTGATAGCTATAGACTGCACGTAAACGCAAACTGGAATTTCTGGGACCTAATACACATGGCCCGGATCTGAATCTGTATCTATATAGCCGGTATAACCGCCCTTCGGCGTAACACACCAGCTTCACAGGCACGCGGTGCGGCAGCAGCTGGTTATATTACACTGAACGATCCGTCACACCTAACTTCTGCACATCTATCTGCAAGCGTTCTTTAAAACTATCCAGAGAAGATGCCCCTACTGTGCTTGACATGTCCGGGCAATGTCAAGAATTTTTCCTGCTGCCCGGTCCTTAATATTTCCGTATATTCCTGGAAATGTCAAGTTTCATGGGTGTACCAGGGACCAGAAATGGTTGGAAATTTTCGCTTTCGTGCTGTGATAGCTATTTCGGATGACATACCCCATCCTTGCAAAGTTAGCCCAGTATTCCATCATGTCGAGGCTAACTTTCCTGTCTTCCTCAGAGAACATTAGTGTCTGTCCCGGATGTGTCGGGCCGTCTTCTCCGAGAAACGGCAGGCCAGTGATGAAGTTTATATCGTCCCCGTGATCACAGCCGACCCAGTCGGGTTTGTAGGCGGTTGTGGCCGGCCTGTGCTGAACCTCATACAGATAGACAGGACTCCCTGCACCTGAAACAACAGACGATATGAAAAAAAATCATTCATTCATTCATTCCTGTCTCAAAGTCTGCAACAAAAACGGTCGACTATCATTGACTAGAAACAATTCGCCAATGATTGTTATGATCGACTGATGTTTTAATAAACTGAACGCATTTTAGACCAAAGTTGAAAACACAAAAATCGGACTTTTCGACTTTCAAACTCCAGTCTTTGACAAAGAAAGAGAAGTCAACTACTTCTGTAACGTCATGTTCTGCAGATAGATCACGTGACTCAAAATGACTTCAGAGATAGAACAAGTGACTCATAGTGATTTCATATTCAGAGACAGAGATCAAACAAGCGACTCACAATGATTACAGAGATAGAACAATGATTTCAATGATAGTTATGGAATAAGTGACTCAAAATGACTTCAGAGATAGAGCGGTGACTCAAAGATTTCAAAGGTGTAAGAATGACTTCAGAGATCATCATCATCATCGGTCGACGTGATCAAACATGTTCGCACATGTTTACACACGACGGGGTTATACCGCCCCTTACGGGGTGACATACCCTTTCGTATGGCTAATTACAAGACGGGGATGCGCCAGGTCTCCCGTCCGGGTGAATTATGTAATTCATCATGGCATGTGGCTGATACGAGACAGAGGTTCGCCAGGCCTCCATCCGGGTGATTTGAAGTGAATCACCAACTCCCGACAGAAGGATTTGCACCAACGCACACCGCACCATCGCACGTGTGGGGGTTCTTTAACGTGCATGGGGTATGGCTCTCCCCATACACGGGACCTCCATTTAACGTACTATCCGAGGGACGACTCATTTTTCACTTTGAGTAAAGTGAGGAAAGTCGTGTAAAGTGCCTTTCCGAAGGGCACAAGACCGGCAACACGGCAGGCGGATTCGAACCGGCGACCTCTCGGTCACGGGCCGAATACACTACCACCGTGCTACGCGGCCCCACTTCAGAGATAGAACAAGTGAATCTGGATGGTTTCAGTGGTAAAGCAGATGACTCAATATAACTTCATGAATTTTCAAGTTCACATTTTCGGTCTGATGCACTCACCGACATGAGCGTTAGCAACTTCCATCATAGGCACGTAAAACGTGTAATCCTCGCAGATCTGGCAAAGTCGGGTTTGTTCCGCCATTGGACTGTGTTGCTCCTCTGGGCTCTTGTATTCTTCCAGCACCTTGGCTACCACCTCGTCTATGTTCAACGCCTAATACGGTAATAATAGACACTAACAACTGAACTATTTATGAAAAGGATTTTAAGCCAAAAATGTGACACGTGTCTGCAAATACATAATGTTTACTTTCATATGGTCTAGTCTAATAGATTACTCCTATTCGCACTCAAACACATTCATATTTGTTATGTCCAGCCCCTCTAGCACTGCCCTGCTACTTGCTACATAATGTAACCTAAAACCACAAGGTGTCTGTTATATCTCTAGTAACCATGGTGACAGTCGTCTGGTCCAGGTCATTGACCTTATTTGCTTGGAGAAGAAGACAAAACGGAGCAAAAAATGATATGTTTCCCTTCTACGAAGGTAAACATAAAAAGTCACGTATTAAACGAAAGAATAGTAAGTCATGAAATGATATATCAATAGTTATGCCATATGTTACCTGGTTTCCTTTCGACAGCATATTCTTTATTATGGCCGTGCAGACTTCAGGTTGCATGCCGTCACCGAAGCCCGGGAACAACAGGCGCGGTAACAAGTAGCCGAACTCATGGTTGGTGAGGCCCAATACGCAGGGAACGGTAGTCAACTTTCCACTCTTGATCACGTTCTAAAACGCATTATGATAAGATAAGAACGCTGTGTAAGGAAGTCATAGCTTTCATCCTAGATATCAGCAACCCTAACCAACCTTTTAAAAGATAATTTACAATTTTCACCGCATCTAAAAACATTTAACCCTATTCAGACGGGGGGAAGGCTTTTGAGGTCCACGCCAACTTTTATGTCGTATAACGCCAGAACAGCTTATGCTAGAGCCACCAAATTTGGTGAGTTTTCCTAAAATATTGTTGTCAACAACTTCACGAAGTTTGACAAAATTTTAAGAAGTACGAAAGCAATTTCTAACAATTAGGACATGTTTTTTAATACATGTATGATATTATCTGGGAACCCCAAAACGGTTGGAAAGGTGAAAATATAAGAAAAATTACGTTCTTTATGAAATATGGGTGGTCAGGGTTGGAGATATGACTTAACGCTCTCACAGAGCATCATATGCCGAACAATAGATTCTTCAATTTGGTTGTTTCACATCTTTTTTTTTACTCTCGAATTGAGCTACAATATTAGCATCCGTTTGCAATATTACTTGTAATTTACGGCATACTTTTGCTTCATATGCAACTGGTTTGTACAATTTACAGTATGATAAAAAAAGCTTTTTCAGCCGAAAGTTGATGCGCGCGCGCGGATGTAGTCCATATGAACGAATTAACTTGGCATTCGTAGCATATACTGATTCCAATTACTTCATTTCAGACAAACCCGTATTTCAATAGAGGCTTTGACGCATTTGGATACTTTTAATGCATCAAAATGCATTCAAACTGATGGGCAAGAAGCCAATTGTATGAGAAAGGCTGACAAATTGCAGGACTGTAGCTCTATACTGATGTACATGTAAGTAGTGGTATCAGCGATACAGCCCAGATTCTATTGAAACACCGACTATAAACGATATTCAGTCAGAAATAGTCCTTTGCTTGGGCCGTACTGATTCGATTATATTGATGACATCCTCCAGAAACTAAAAAAAACTAATGCGAGCGCGCGAATAGAAAAAAGGTTTGGCAAAAAAGGTAGCAATACCTTCATTATGAAGTCTAAGTAGTCAGGAACAGTAAACAAATTACCAAATATGCAGAATATTGTGTACGGAACAATAGATTCATCATTTTGTTCTTTCACACCTTCTTCTTTGACATCGGCATTTACTTGGCACTCTACACTACATTAGTAACCGTTTGTCCATTTTTTTTCAACTTACAGCACATATTCCATCACCACGATTTACAGTTTGGTTAAAAACGTTTTAGTTAGAAACGGACATAAAACTGATGCACCCATATAGTTGAGTCAACATGGATTAGCGCACAAATTACCTTTGTCGAGTCCAACATGAATTCACCGTCCACGACTGGACTGAAAAGCGAAGATCCCCGGCCGCTCAGTCTTTGTTCTACCCGTGAAGCTGAATCCACGATGTCCTGAAATGGCTTCTCTCTCAGACAGGACATCATGGCCCCGATGTCCCGATCGTCACAGCCGACCTCCTCCGCCTGGACCGTGGCTGTAGCCAGAGGGCTGGCGGTTGTCGGTACGGTGAGAGCCGTTCCGCTTTGGGCAATGGCGCGGTGGAAGAGTCCAGAGCTCAAAGGAGAAAGGAGCTGTTTGAAAACAAGAAAGATAGGAAAGGTGTTCTTCTGCAAATAGTTCTGGGAGTTGACGAAAATTACTTGGAAACTTGGACAGCTGAATCTTAAAGATTGTACTAGAAATTATAGTATAGTCTCATTGGAAAAAACGGGCACTCCGGGCAGTTGACAGGCTGTTTGGACTTTCGGGCATGTCCACAACATATTCCTTTAAGAAATCCTGCGGCTACCTGGCTATTTTGGGGCAGAGCAGGGCCCCATGGATTTTTACTCGCAGTTACCTTCCAGTTCAAACACTAGGATGCCCCTCGGTGTTTTCGCGGGTAGGTGACAGCTAAATAAACAATACGTCTTCCCTTCCTATCTTTCATGGTGGTAACCTTACGGAATACAGCAGTCCACCGGGACAAATTTGTGGCTCCGGAGCCAGGCCGGGGCTACATACACCCCTACGGACAGTAGAAATACCGGGACCAGTTCATTTCTGGTACCGCATACATTTCTGTTTAAAGACTTTTAAAACGGTACATGCTGCTTTCTCTGCTTAGCACTCAGCATTCGGGAAAGAGTATGGAAGTTGAACACACACCACTACCAGTGGACTAGCCCCCTGCTGTAGTGTTTGCGTTGTGTGGCCCAGGGCTAAGGAAACAGAGATGGGTGCCGCCCTATGCGCCATCAGGCGCGGGAAGGATTTAACTTATTATGCATTTCTGTTACTGATATTCAACTTTAGATTAACGTTAGGTTACAAAATGTTAGTCCCGGTATGACTGCTAGATAAGTAAGTATTTTACCAGATGCGAAACACTGACACCTCCTCCTGATACCCCAAATATGGTCACTCGATCCGGATCGCCACCAAAGTCCCGGATATTGAGCTGGATCCACCGCAGGGCCTGGATCTGGAAGAATTGTAGTAAAAGGTGGATTGATTGATTGATCAATTGATATTTAGATATGTCAATGAATTGAGTATTGACATTAATCAAGATTTCAATACTCAATCAGATGTCTGAGCAAAAGTAGAACAAGGAACAGGAGATATCATAATTGAATGAAAACTCTAGTGTTTTTTTTGCAAATTTTTTCATTTCTTCGTTATTGTGAAGAGATAATTTTGTCTTTGCGGGACCAACTTTGGACGCGAACAAAGACAACCTTTCCATCCTACCAATTTTCTGCCTCAAGTCCTTCCACTCTAGAATTTAACACAGACGAAGACCAGGACAAACAAACAATGGTGATTCAGTCATTATTTTTCTGAAACACCTTTGGCTCTTTTACACTTCCTAGTACACATTTGCAGCAACAGGAATTGACATATTACCTACAATTCCCGTTGCTGCACGTGCGTACTCCTAAGTGTGAAAGAGTTCATCCATCTACCTCCCTTTTTACCAGGAGTGTCTGACCTGGTCCAGAAGTCCGTAGTTTCCGGGTGCGTTGTCGTCTCCCGTGCTGAGAAACCCGAGCGCTCCGAGCCGGTAGTTAACGGTGACGACAACCACGTCTTGGTGAGCGGCCAGTGCGGTAAAGTTGTACATGGACCCGGTGCCGGACACGAAGTTACCCCCGTGGATCCAAACCATCACCTGAAGGGCAAAAACGAAGGCTTCATGGACCGCGTAGCACATTGGTATTGTGTACGGCCCGTGACCGAGAGGTTGCGGGTTCGAATCCAGCTGCGTGTCACCGATCCTGTGTCCTTGGGAAAGGCACTTTACACGACTTTCCTCACTTTACTCAGGTGAAAATGAGTACCTAGCTTCGGCTAGGGCCGTCCCTCGGATAGGAGGTTAAATGAAGGTCCCGTGTCGTGGGAGAGCCATACCCCAGGCACGTTAAAGAACCCGCCACACGTGCGATGGTGCGGTGTGAGTGGTCCAAAACCTACAGTACCTTGGCCGCACCTGGGGCAATTACTGTCGTATTGAGGTCACCTGAGTGGCGCCGAATGGCAGCTCGCTCCAGACACTTGCGATTTAGCCCCGTCATTGTAAGCTCCTCGCAATTCAGCCCCCGGCTGCAAAGAGTGAGTAGTCGGCCCACCCAATATAACAATAACAATATAACAATATATAACAAAGCGCTAACCCAATTTCAATCTTCAAAATTCTCCTCCACCAGAAAAATCACATGGGTAATCTTTGAGGCCATAAAAAAGATGGCCGACCTGCTAAAACTTCCAGAAAATTCATTTTACGAAATAATTTGACCTTAGCATTATCTGGACGACAAAACGACAACTCAAATCCGTCCTTACGTCAACTATTCTGCTGAACTGAACAAATTTTGACCAAAGTTTAGACCCTTCCTCACATTTACTTCTATCCCCCAAAGTCTCCAGATTGGGTAAAACTTTTCAAGGCAACGCAGCAGAGATGTCTGGGTGATTGCTTCAAAATGTTTGAAGGCTTCGAGCTAAATTTATGAATATAATTCAGATGTCCAAAGACGCAGCTATAAGCTCATTCACCATTCCGACTACGCATGCGCAGCAACAGGAATTCTGGGTAACATGTCTAAGGTAAAGTCACTTGAGACAAAAAAAACTTCTGGACATTGTTATGCAAAACGGTCAATGCAAGACTGTTTACTAGTCAGGGGCGTTCACCTTTGACACGTTACCAAGAATTCATGTTGCAAATTGCTGCGCATACGTACTCGAAATAGCCAAATAGCTTATCCTATAGGCACGAAAAGAAACTTACGGGAAGAGCAGCGCTGGTATCCAAAGAGGGCGTTACAATATTCAACACAAGGCAGTCTTCGCTGATGGTTTCGTGTGGAAGGTCCAACGGAATGAATTTAGGAAAGGTCGCCTTGACAACCGCAAAGTCTTGCGGACAACTTGGACCAAACTCGTTGGCGTCCATGACACCTTCCCAGGGTTCAACTGGCTCAGGTGGGCGGAACCGCAGGTCACCGACAGGGGGCGCTGCAAACGGGATGCCCAGGAACGTGAAGACGGGTTTGTTTGATATGGCTGGAGCTGACCTTATAGTGCCTCGCACTTGTCCACTAGGAGTGGACACCACCGGTGTAGGACTACTAATGCCACCATACTGATCTGATGCTGAAACATAATGTTCACACAAATATAGAGACAATATATAGAGAGAAATAAAAGTTTGTTAACACTAAACGCACCAATGTATCTCAGGCTGTGGTCATGTGATGTTACGGTACGCTGCCATCCCTCTGAGCTTGTGCCTTTGGAAAGGGCACTTTGTACGGCTTTCCTTACTTCACTCAGGTGACAATGAGTACCTAGTTTCAGGTACTGGACGTCTCTCGGATCATGAGGACGTAAAATGGAGGTCCGCACCACAAAGAACGCAGCACACTTACTGAAATGACCAGGGGTCATTCCCAGTGTGAGTGGACCAAATCTCCGGGTTGACATTTTGAAAAGGTGATACGTCACCTGATACGTTGATGAAGGTTAGACATCCAGGTAATAAATAACGCCAAACAGCAGATACTCAAGCAACTGGATATGATTTGGAAACGGTTTCCAAAATCATATCCAGTTGCTTGACGTAACTGCTTTTTTTGACGTATTAAAGTCCCCTGTTATAGTAAATCTCACTAAATAGAAAATAGATAGTTAAAGATAATCTATTGCAGGGGTTATGAGCAGGACATGGTCAATTGATAACCCAAGAATAACGGTTGAACTCAGTCTTACCTGAAAGTACTTGAGTCACCAAAAGAAACAACACGGCCGTCCATCTATTCAGTCGACGTACAGGCATCCCCGTCTGGCACTCCTTGAGACTGGACATCATTCAGCTGCTTAAGGAAAGCAGAATCCATAAGTAAGTAGCTGTAATAAATACCGATATACTTCTTCAACCTTTATTCAACCTTGATACATCATGTTACTAGCAAGGCCACAGCAAGTAACTTTTATGGATGACATCAGCGCGCTAATTGATTTTCGCCTGATTTTGAAAAAAAAACAACGAAATAATAGTTTAAGTGGACCCAATGTGGTAGTCTTGACTGTAGTTTTCAACTTGTCTTGACTGTAGTTTTCAACTTGATATTGCATCGTCCTAAATGATACCAGTCTACCGTACTGGTTTCACTTCGTGCACCACTTGAATACACTATATATAATAAAAATACACTATATATAATAAAAGACATGTTGGTTGTGACACCATGTTTTGTATCTAAAATTGTTGATGGTGTCTATGTTGATCCATGTTTTTTATTGTTTTGTAACCTTGGAAAGGTTGGTAAAAATGGACTCCAGGAAGAATAGAGTTTACGAGAAAATTGTCTAATGGAGATCTCAATAAACAAACAAACAAACAAACAAACAGAATGCACGTGATGTTTACAGCTGGCGGTCTGGATGAATCTGCTTAAGTTCTACTTACGACTCAAGTCAACAGCGGGCGTTAAATTGTAAAGAAAAAAGGAAATTACAATTTTCAATATTTTCAGTCATGGTGTGCGCGAAAAATGTTTTGTTACGCTGACTTCATAATTGGATTATCATACAATATAGAAAAGTACGTATGAAGAAACAGCAAAACACACCAAAAGGTAATAAAAACATTCTTTCTACTCGAAATTCTGTCACGGTCGTCGCAGCGCAATCGCGAGATTTGCGCCCCCTTGTGAAATTGGACTGGAATACAAGAAATACGAACCGTGTATTGTTGTTACAGGTGCAACTACCGTGAACGTACAACAAGGGAAAAGCAAAACCATTTGTATAATAACATTTGTCAACCATTAGTTAGTTTATGGCTTTTGGCTTTAATGATTTCTTCAAGGTTAAAAACTTAAAATGACATATGTAACGTTGATGTCAAACCAGCTTTCGCAGCTTGGACGTCGGTATGGTTTTTATGCCACGCATCCTCCCCCCCCCCCCCCCCCCCCTCAACACACACCTACATGATCCTACTTCGAACACTGTGTACATGGTGGTACATTGTTTTTTCTGTACTGTATCAGTTTTTATAGGTAACGTTATATTTCAGCAAACACATGAAGACAATCTGTCTTCCATCTAAACCTTCTTCCCCCCACTCAGGTGTAAAATTGGTACCTGACTTCGGTAGAGGGGAGATAAAAGGTGGTGCAAGGAGAGGGTTTGGGCTCAGCCTTCCAATAGAGAGGCCTAGACTCAGTAGATTACCACCCACTGCCACTACTGATTCATAAAGCCTATGGGGCTACCTTTACCTTCTGTCTGTACTTTCTATGCAGCACTCTGAAAACAAGTTGCTAACATAAGTGCACATTGCCCTTGTCTTAAAGCAAATTTATAAAAAAATGAACATACCTACCTTGTGTATACACGAGTCGACCTTACCTCACATGACCCTGTGACCCTTGTTGCGACTCGCCCGACTACTTTGCACAATTGTTGGTATAGTGTGTCAGGTCATACGTAAACACACCTGAGAAACCTGTCGTGATACTAATCCTTTGTGTTTGCATGACACGGAGTAGGGGTGGGTACCGGTACAGAAAATTCAGGTCTAGGTCCGTTTCAGGTCCAGAGGATCAGGTCCAGGTCCGGACCTGAACCTGGACCTGATTCAGTACGAGAAAACATGCGGATGAACGATACTCAAAGCAGTGGTCCATTTCGCTACCAAGAAGTATGTTTTGTGGACTACACATGTATTTGACTCCCACTGGCGTTCTGAAATCGTGCAAGGCTAACTGCCTCTGTTTGATTGACTGTAAAACTTCGTAGAAATGAATATAAGCTGTACTATGCTCTCCTGTTACGGTATGCCGGTACCTTCCCCTAACACGGATTCAATCGTGTGTTGGCCTTTCAATATGGATGACGGGTACCCGGAAGTGGTATGACCTGCCTTGTGTCGGAATCCTGTGTTGTACATTATTACCTTAGGATAGATTCTAGTTTACACGTATCTAAATAGCTATAGCCCTCTTTACCTTCGCCAAGAAGGTCAGTTTGTTTTTGGTAGCGAAATTAATGAAAGTTTGTAAACTATGATATGACTATTCAAACACGTGACATAATTTTTTAATGTAACGGATAATGATAGCAACATTGATAGTAACAAAATATGAAAATGAAGACCTAATTTGCATGATTTTAACGATCGATACTATAATTCCATTTAGGTAAATGTGGCCTCATAAGTGAGGTGAAATCACAAGAATGTCAACCTGAGGCCGCATTTGGAATTTCAACTTGAGGCATTTGGAAGTGACATGTGAAGGTGAATATTGTTGTTTATAAATTAGATAAATGAGGATACATTTGCATATTAAAAATAGCCTTATTTGCATGACGATAAAGCTATTATTTCAGGCTCCCTCTCTCCCTCCCTCTCTACATATCATAATAAACTATTGTAAATGCATTTAAGTTCGCGGGGATTTAATTTCGGGGTAGCGGTAAAAGGGACTTTTCGCGGTGGTTTTAAGTTCGCGGTATCACCATGCACTGTAGTCTCTTACTGCCAGGGAAAAATGTTCACGGTGGTTTTGAATTCGCGGTAAAGTGGCCACCGCGGAAACCGCGAACATTTATGCATTTACAAGTACATCAAAACGACCACCCCGTCAAAATACCCTTGACACAAATCTGTATCCGAACCTTCAGCCAATCGAACTTGACACGTATATGGAAGAAAAAGAAGAAGACCGCGGAGTCTACAAATGGAGTGATGAAGAGCATGGCGGTATGACATCGCCGAACTCTTGTTTGAACCGAAAACTTGCTTGAGTCTGAACATGGTCAGCTGTCACAAGAAACAATCTTCGTGGACCAAGGCCACCCCAGTAAACTTGGGAAACCCATTAAGTTGTTCACTAGGGCTGGGTATCGGTACAGCGTAACCGGTACAAAACCGGTTTTTCTTGTTGGACCGGTCCAGAAAAACCGGACCTGAAAAAATTTGGTGGACCGGATGTTGGACCGATTAGAAAATTAACAGATTATTCTATCAGGCATTCACAAGTTTTGGCGCTTGCAGGTGGAAGAAAATAAGAAGAGTGAAGTAGAATAGGGTTTATAGTAATTTCTACCAAGTTTTAGAGCCAATCGTACAGGTGCAGTTAACGTTGTAGGATTTTGAAACGCAAGTGTAAGTCTAATACTCCACCAAACAGATTTCTTTGTAGGGAAATGGACCATTAATATGAGTCATACTGAATCAGGTCCAGGTTCAGGTCCGGACCTGGACCTGATCCCTTGGACCTGAACCGGACCTGGACCTGAATTTTCTGTACCGGTACCCACCCCTATCATAGCTTTCTGGGGTTTATATATCAGTAGATACATAGTGATTGCTCATCCACGACCCCTGTCGGAACGTTCTATACTGCAGGCGTATGTGTCTGATGTTGGAAGCATTTAGACAAAATGGTAATTTTTACGCCCACCCCCGTTCCTTATTTCAGTATATGTCCTCTGTACGCTCTTCTCACTCGTTTTCGTCTCGATGCTCATAGATTAAACAAATTAAACAAATTTAAAGTTGCACTCTTGGAACCTAGTAACTTGTCCGACCTGCACCTGTGGCCATCCTTGTGAAAGTGTTCATCATTATTTTTTGTATTGCCCTAACTACATGTGTTTTCTAGTTCTAACACTTTCACACCATGCGTAAATCCGTTGTACTATAGACGGCAAGCGGCTTTTTTCTAAAGGTTAACGTTATAGGCCGTCTTGGTGTCGGCACAACTTTTATCAGTAAAAAGCGGAAAAATTTAGGTTGACAGCTAACACAGTTAGGCTACGGTCTATTCAAAATATTTACTTATTCTTGTGGAAGTAAGCCGTACAATGCCCCATTTACTTTATCTATCTAAAAGAAACTCCCCGCCGATTCTTGGCTCATTATCGTGACCTTGCATTTGAAAACAAGATGTGATCAGTGATTTGTTGTCTTGGCGACAGGATTTTTCACGCATGCGTGTCTGTCACTGTGCGCTTGTGCAAGCAACAGTTGGGGAGGTCGGTTAGACCGGTTCGGCCGCTTGGGTTAGTTACAGTGCAAGAGCATTTGATTCAATGGCGTCGGCGGTGCAAAACGGGACTTTTCCAGCCATGGACACCATGGCACCAACACCTGAAGCGCTAACTTCAGATCCCACCACCCCAGCTTACTTCACCACCGAACAACATCTCCTCATGGCCGTTTGGCTCGGTTTTATCGGATCGTTTGGCTTCGTCGCCAACCTCCTGACGGTCCTGGTGTTCTGGTGTTTCAAGTCCCTCCGCACGCCCTTCCACCTGTACCTGGGCGGCATCGCGCTGAGCGACTTGCTGGTGGCGGCGCTGGGCAGCCCCTTCGCCGTGGCGTCTGCGGTGGGAGAGCGGTGGCTGTTCGGGCGGGCGGCGTGCGTTTGGTACGCCTTCGTGAACTACTTCCTCAGTAAGTACAAGTATTTCATGTCTTTGAATAACCATAGAAGACTGGCAAAAATATACTGTAAATGCAGAAACTTTCGTGGTGGTTTGATTTTCGCGGTTTTCGCGGTGGCCGCTTCACTGCGAATTTAAAACCACATTTTTCCATGGCAGTAAGAGAGTACAGTGCATAGTGCTACCACGAACTCAAAACCACCGCGAAAAGTCCTTTTTCCCGCTACCGCGAAATTAAATCCCTGCAAACTTAAATGCATTTAAAGTACCACAAGCATAATAGCAACTGCTGAGATTATAGCAATACAAACATAATCAATCCGATACCTTTATGTTATGTTTAATACCCTATATGTACACAGTTTGTTTTTTACGAACTTGAATCACCATATATGGAAATGTAATTCCTGAAATTACAGAAAAAGTAAATATTCCTAGATCATCACTAGCATAGGTCGACGTATTTACAAAAGACGAGGTTATACCGCCCCTCACGGGGTAACATATATTTTGTATTCTTTCGCTTTCCAAGAATGCTGCTTGCAATGCGCTATTGAAAAATGTATCAAGGTCACATTTACATACATGTCAAACATACTACAAACAACTTTTTAAAGGTACTTGAATGTATGTATCAAAATTTGACTAAAATTTGTTTTGTCGCCATGTTTGTCCTACATCTACATTGTATCTGTTCATGATTTTAAACGTTGAAAACGAAGATTAACAAGAACGCAATCAAATAAGTCGCAGCTAAAAGATATTACTAATTAGTAATACATCTCCATTTGTGTAACACTAGCCTGACTAGGCCATTTAACATAACCAATTTTTTGTGATAACGTTAATTGAAATTACATGGTAAGCGAAGGGGACATATGTATATGACAATGGCCAGGGATTAACATTATTGTTAAAGAGACTGATACTGGTAAAATACACGTGCTGTTGGTTAAACCTAGTTCACCTTTATCCGCGGGTAACCTATATCCGTTGTTTTGGCTATAGGATATTCAGGGATATCAAGTCGACAGACGGTGGTTTCAAACTGCAATATTTTGAAAATATCACAGTTTGATGCATATATATGATGTTCCAATATTTCAAAATATTGCACTTTTGTATAACAACGGATATATGTTACCCCGCGGACAAAGGTGAACTAGCGTTGCATGTATATCTAGACAGATTGGATGTAACATTTTTTGACGCAGGGTAGGAAGAAAAGTCATGAACTAAGTTACACATGTAACAATATGGGCAGTCAAATCATTTACTACTTTGCATCATGGCACATTTGTATTGATTATGCAAATTAGATCATTTGCATAATTGGTATCTGTTAATGTTCCACCTGCCACAAACTACATATGTTACAAGTATTTGAGTCCTGTAATGGGAAACACTGCAAATATATGTCACGAACCAGGAGCCCAAAATTAACCTTGACCTTTGTCTTCCCAACATTTACCCACATACGAAATATCATTGTAATCCATCCAGAGGTTCTAAAGTTATGTTATACTACAAAAGTCCGGAAACACAACCAGACAGAGAGAGAGAGAGAGAGAGAGAGAGATACACAAATACGAACACACACACACACACACACACACACACATACACGCCCAAAACAATATCTCCATTTTCATGAAGGTAGTAAAATTTTGTTCGTCTTCCACTTAGTCATACAATGTTTACACATTCTTCCGCACACTGTAGCATAACCAGAGAAACAATAACTCGACTGGGCCGCCACTGGCGCATTAGTCCAATTGGGACCAGAAAATTGCCAATTACTCGGAGCTTTCAATCAAATGAAAGTCGCTTTACGTGGCTGATCGCAGATGTTCCAAATGTTACGAGGGGCGTGCAATTAGTAATGGTCCTGACCCATTTCCCATAGCAGGAGATTAATGAAACTTGGCACAGTTATTAGTCTTTCTCTTCATAGGAATCACCCAGAGTTATGCATTTCTCCCATCGTTTGCTTTGATGCAGCTCTGGACACCGATTTTGTAGGACACCCCAGGTTGGTCCTCCAACTGATGCCTCATCAATGGCACAAGAGGGACGACCAGGTCTGGGAGCTGTTTCCACAGACTTCCAGCCACGTTTGAATTCAGGATGCCAGCGTTTTACAAGGTCATATGATGGGGCATCATCACCATAAGTTTCATTTATTTCATCAAAAGTCTTCTTTGGTGTGCGTCCTTTCAAATACAAAAACCGGATCACTGCGCGACACTCAACTGGTTCCATTTCACACCTGGTCCATTTCGCACCTGACTAAGTTCAAACACCAGTAAATCAGAAACCACAATTAGTTCAGAGCTGTCTTTTGCAACATAACCCATAGAGATATGAATTATTACACATACAAAATTTCATTTAGATCAGACAACTGGAAGTGGGTCAGGACCATTACTTATTGCACGCCCCTCGTACTGCTTTTTAAATTGGATAGCTCCGAGAATTGGCATGACCTTCAATAGCTTCAAAAGATGAATAGATACGAGATAACGTTTGCTGTACCCCTGGTGGTTTTCATCTTACTCCCAAAATGACGCAAAACAAATGGCTGCCTCTGAGCGCAACGTCTGTCTTCTCCTCTTTTGTTTGATGAATTCCGCTAGTCGGTAACGTTAGCTACTGTTGCCTGGGCGTACAATTTTTAAACAGATTTAAAATAAGTTCTACGGTTCGTCTCCTAGGAAGGCCTACTGCTCCTGAAATCCTCATTTGTGGCGATGGCGGTTATTGCGCTGATTCGCGATTTTCAACGTATGGACCAGGTTCTTATGTTCGAAAGGCTCTTCTACCGCAAAGGATACAAAATCACGCAGAGGGCTGTTTCATCCTTCAGTATCACTCTCTACTGACCCTGATATTTTCTAGACTGTAACTGTTACAGAAAACATTACATTTTCCCCAGGCCTTTTATGTAGAATCCAGAACGTAGGACGTAAAGTTAGATGCTCCTCTCTGTATCTATATAGCCGGTATAACCGCCCTTCGGTGTAACACACCAGCTTCTGTACAGGTATCTGTATCTATATAGCGGGTATGACCGCCCTTCGGTGTAACACACCAGCTTCTGTATCTGTATCTATATAGCCGGTATAACCGCCCTTCGGTGTAACACACCAGCTTCTGTACAGGTATCTGTATCTATATAGCGGGTATGACCGCCCTTCGGTGTAACACACCAGCTTCTGTATCTGTATCTATATAGCCGGTATAACCGCCCTTCGGTGTAGCACACCAGCTTCATAGGCACGCGGCGCAGCAGCAGCTGGTTATATTACACTGAACGACCCGTCACCTCTTACTTTTGCACATCTATCTGCAAGCGTTCTTCAAATATATCCAGAGAAGTTGCCCCTGCTGTGCTCATATGCCACACATAGAAAGGGAAGATAATTTAGAACGCTATCGATTTTCTTGACTAGTAGTTTCAGTAATGCCTGTTGAGCTGCCCCTTAGGGTATGCATACAGGTACTATGGTATGAACGATGGCAATTAGTATAGCTTTTACGTACGTCAAAGGCTTTTGCGCTCTTAAGGCCATGTTAATTTAATCATATGGATGAAATCCACGGGCGCACCAACTTTTGGTCGTTTTCAAATCGAAAGTTTTCCACCTTACTGTGAATGGCACAAAGCGTTAGAAAAATGACCAAATATAACCGATGTGACAAACAAAAATATCGGGAAATGAATACGAATATTAAAGAATTCCAGAGTCGATTCCAAGGTCAAAGAAGATATGAAAGAACAGAAATGACGATTTTATTGTTCAAAACACCATACTATGTTTGAATGTAAGTTCATATATGTGTTTGGTCATTTGTTCCACATTCTTAAATGCGAAAATCTAGGAAACTTTTTTTGGTCAAACTTTTATTTTTTGCACCAGTTCTGGGTTTCCGAAATTATGTCATGATCCATATTACTGAATGGCCAAAGGGAAGCAAATGGCATGGACTGTTGTAATGTTTCTTACTGAATATTGTTTATGGACGGTGTTTCATTTCAGTAGAAATCTGGGCTGTATCGTTGATAACACTACTTTCAGTATAGAGCTACAACCCTACAATTTGTCAGCCTTGCTGATACAAATTGCTTCTTTCCCATTAGTTTAATGCATTTTAATGCATCAAAAGTACCCGAATGCGTCAAAAGTCTCAGTTGAAATACAGTTTCATGTCAGTAGAGTCAACCCCCAAAGGACAGTTTATTGCAATTGGCATGCGAATAATTTGCTACAAATGCCATGTTGATTTGATTACAGGAATGACATCTGTGTGCGCCTATGAATTTTCTTCCATTTCAACAAAAGCAGTTTTGACTAATATGTAAATGGCACAAACCAGCAGCAAAAGGAGTAAATGTATGTCCTAAATTCCAGAAAAATATTGGAAAATGGGCACTTATGTTGCAAAATTCCAAAGCCAATTCAAATCTAGTGAAAGAAGATTTAAAAGAACAAAAATTAAGAATCTATTGCAAAGTATACCATATTCTGTGTTTAGTCATTGGTTCAAATTTTCCAACCACTTATAAGTTGCCTTCATAATGAAATCATAATGAAGTTCGTGCCCGAGGGCTAATTGCAAGTACATGGTATACACATAGTGACAATGGACGGTCATAAACAATATTCTAATCTAATACTAGTGTTGGCTATTTCTTAACAGGTTGGGTTTGACTTCTTTTTTGATTTTTACCAGCATGCTCGCTTCAGTTGGGGGGTTTCCATAGGATGCTATCCATACAGTTGAATCAACATGACTTAAGGCAGTTAGATGTAAATATAGTTCGTCAAGATTACGAAAATGATTTCTCCATCCAATAGTCAATCCCTCTATAGCTACTTGCATCAATCATGTAGCTTTTTAGCTTACTTCATCCTTATATCTAAATCAGCCTTTAAATCATTGATCTGACCATATTGAGTTTATGAATGAATGAATGAAGAAGACCTGGACACTTTTCTTGTACATTTTTTCTCTCACAAGCCAAGGACGTTATTATATAAGGACGTTGTACCTCTATATAACGTCCTTGTACAAGCTAAATACAGGTCATAATGGTTCTAAGTAGATCTGAATAGAGTAAAAGAACTCGTGAAGTAAAAGAGAGTTATCTTACTACATGCAACTACAAAGTCTAATGTATTCTAGTATGTACGGGTTTGACTTCTTCTCGCTTCTTAAAACAGTTGTAAATCTTTCTTTCTTTATTCTTTTTACTCTGTGACTAGAGGGTAACCTCCAGCAACAGAGTCTTGTAATCACTTTGTGCGTTGAGTGTTCGCACCTATATCTCTATGTTCCGTATGCCACAATCGCATGTGGATTGGCATGTCGTCTGTACTCCGTTGGGAAATGATGCACGTTATTTTTTTTCGCCGTAGCTGTTTTTATCATGGATGTAATAATTTCAGCTTTCACCCCTACGCCGTCCGGAATAGTGGTTCAGGTCTTCCTTATGATGGCTCCTTAATTCTTCTGGTAATTGGATACCGTCAAGTAGATGTTGTCCTCGTCGGAATATGCCATCTCGTTCAGGTTTTGCGTTTCCAGTATTGAGGTTGGTTTGACATATGATACTGTTAACATTTTGCGCGGTTGATAGTCATATGCATTTTATGGTTAGAACGTGTTTGATCCTTGGGATATTTTTTTCGCGGTAGCTGTTTTCATTATCGATGTAATAGTTTGAGAAATCACCCCTATTTCCCTGGGGACTGGTATTGTGGAACAGCTGGCCTATAGGCGATGGGGTTTGGCAATTACTTATCTCCAAGCAGATATGGGGTTGTGTTGTGTCCACAGCTGTCATTGACCCACTTTTAAAATGTTCGCCTTGTTTCAAAACTGTCAGTCGAATGGTACACAAACATTGCACTGGCGCTACACCGTCGTGGCAAATTCATAATAATCCGGAAACAGTTTTGTATGCGATAATGTAATGACAGATGGTGTTTAGGTACATTAATCTTGACAATCCTATTGGATGCCCTCAGGTATCGTGTCCATCGTTACCATGGCAACCATGTCGTTCTCGCGGTACTGGATCATCATCAGGCCGCAGTCCGCTCCACGACTGGACACGGTGTACGGCGCATGCGTGGTCAACGCCTTCGCATGGTGCTACTCGTTCTTCTGGACCATCATGCCCGTGTTGGGCTGGAGCCGATTCACACAGGTACACTATGGATGGTCCATCATAATTAGCTGTTCAACCAATGAAAGCAAGGCATTTACCAGTTCAACCAATGAAAGCACGGCAATTAGCATTTCAACCAATGACAGAGTGGCAGCTGCATGTCCGTCAAATAGTACCGTTTTGTGTTTTTGCGCTTCTATTTTGTACCTCTACAATTTGACGGACGTGTGAGGGACTATGGACTTCGTCCAAAAGGGGACATTTTGTAGTGAAACTATATAAAATGACGAGATACAACATCATGAAAAATGGTTCAATTATATTTCATAACATAAGGATTCGACTTTTTAACATAAGGATTCGACTTTCAACCAGTCTTGTTCTTCTTCAGCATAACTGGAGGAAAGTTTGCTCAGAACAAGTCACCTTCCGAAAGAGTAACGTCGGCAACTGGTAAAGGGTAGTAGGTTAACTGGTAGCGGCCCTCGTCCCGGTTCAACGAAGGTTGTTTACGTCGCACGTTTGGAATGCTACATGTTCTGCGCTACCCATCTTCAGTTACAATGAAACAAACCTGGACTAGTCGAAAATTCGGTGATTTGTATCTTTGTGTCTGGAAAGACTACACCGACACAAATCAACTTTCATGGTAATTTTGACAGCACTTTTATATTTATTGTTTTCACTAATCAAATGTAAAGATTTGACTCTAATAAGTGTGCAACTAACAAATGCCGTTATTAGGTTGCGGCCATGACCGTGTGCTCTCTGGACTGGGACCACCACACCCCCCTGAGTAAGTCGTACATCCCGGTGGCCTTCCTGACATGCCTGTTCCTGCCGCTAGGTGTCATCATCTTCAGCGTCTTCAAGACAACCATGCATCTGCGACGGGTAACTTTGCTGTGTCCTTCTTCTTTACCCACGTTCGCTCGTTCACCCTTCCTAGTGCGTACGCGCGTACTCCAAATCCCTGTCGCCGTGCATGCGTGCTCAGAAGTGTGAAGGAGCTTATTAATGCTACAGTACATTTCCAAACTGATGCCCCACCGGGTAGTGTACGGGCTGTTTTCTTGTCTTACATCAACTACGACATTGAATATGTTGAGGTGGACAGAGCGTGATAATACACTGAAAGTAACTAAGCGTGCTAATATTACGTATATATGTGAATATGTGTATACACGTGAATGACGCGACAACCTTTCAAAAGGCGACGGCCGTTTCCGAGATTCAAAATGGGCACATTTGCAGGTCGACTGCGCATTTTCAATGACAGAAATTGTGGGTCATTTGTCAATAGGTTGAGGCCCCTGAGTCGTAAATAGCTCTCATCTCGACCACCATTGCCTCTATTTGCATTAAAATGAATTTTGTTTACGTCTTAGGGGCTTTCACCTTTGACATATTACCCACAATTCCTGTCGCTACACATGCGCAATCGAAAAGGAGAATGTCTAATAACGTGCTGTATTTGCAGGCTGCGGAGGTTGAAGATGAGGTGCCGAACGAGGTCCGGGCTGGGCGGAAGACCACGAGAATCACCCTGGTCATGGCCGGCTGCTGGCTGGTCGCCTGGCTGCCGTACGCCTGCATGGCGCTAGTCATCGCCGCCGGGGGACGGGTCTCTCCTACCGTGGAGGTCCTGGCCACCAAGTTCGCCAAGACAAGCTACATCGTGAACACCATCATCTATTTAGTCATGGAAAAGGAGGTGTGTAAATGCATGTTTGCAAGAACAGCATAACTCGAGAAGGCCTGGATAAACTTCATTTTATGTTTGAACTGACTTATATATAACTGACGTAAAAAGGTCTTGACGAGACCTATAAATCTGGTTAGATACACCCCCCCACACACACACACACCTAACAGCTTGTTACGTCTTTGTGTATATACATGTCATAGTGTTCTCTGGATATGAAATCAGCACCAAGGACATATCAGCAGTTAATCTGCCAACTAAGCGTAGCTTACAGCAGATTATGCGTGCCAGACAGACCTAATGAACAATCCTACAATCTGTTTGTAGTATTACGTTGGAGTTGAAATTGTTTAACGCAAAGAGTTTTAGGGAAATAACTCCTTGCTTGATAAAACAAGTGCTTTTGAGAAAAGCTTGCCGTTTTTGCCGCATGATAAAAGGATTATTTTTATTGGCAATAGTTCACCTCATGTATCCCATATCCGTCTTTTCAGATTCGGCAATTCGAATGAAAATAAAACCTTCATTTGACGGGTGCACAAGCAAGACTTATCAGCCTTGCATTATATATTGAATGGCTGTTAAAAAAAAAGATGAAATAATCCCAAACCCTTTTTTTGTGTAAGGATCCTATATGCAGTATATTCTGGATTTGGTCTTACCACGGACAAGTATCCCCACTAATCTGAACCTGGTATTGCGTTCTTCAACAGTTCCGCAAGAGTCTTGTCCTTCTGCTGTTCTGTGGACGAGACCCTTTCGACATCCAGATCGAGCAGCCGGCGTACGAGAAGGCAGACGTGTACGTGGAGCGGCTGGTAACGGCGGAGCCAATGGTGGAGATGGAAGCCGTTAACGTCCGCCCGGCCCAGCAGGAACCAGCCAGAGCACCGTTCGGAACTCCGCTGTGATACCCACACAACTCCGATGTGACACCCTCTCTGCCATCTCGAAATTCTACTTGTTTCATTTTTCTAAATTTATTTTGAAAACGTTTATTCAAATCAAGGCCATTTGGCCAATTCTAGGCAATGAAGCAAGTTGGTGGAAATTATTATGCTAGGAGATAGGAGAGAACATGCAGCTAATACAGAAGGGCAACAGTTGTCATCGAGAGAGTTCCATACTTTGGCAGTACAAAGAACCTTTCTTTTGTCTCATCGATGTATAGAAATATCATTCTCAAATCTAGAACAGTAACCAGCCGATACAAATGCGATTGATTGTTGAAAACAAGGAGTTCCCTACAACCTCCATGATAACTCACACAGGGATGGCAATAGGTTGCGGTGAACGTTTCGTCATGCTTATGAAATGTTTTAACTTTTCCAATGAGCCAAACAATAAGGGAAAACAATAACATATCGGTGAAATGTTTTGTCATTACCAAATTGAAATGTCTTTGTTTTTAATTACGTCTGTTGCAAACGTAAGATATCCAGCAATGTTTGCGTGCCATAGTCAATACTTAAAAATCTATAGGCATCCATTAATTGTCTAGATTGTGCCAAATATAAATGTTTCAAAACTGTATATGAAGAAATATGCTGAGGTTTTGGAGAGCACTTATTGTTGACATATTGAGTTAATATCATGAAATCAGCGTATACATACTTTTCTCATTACAGGATCAATGTTGTAAGTGTTGTAATATATATATTTGTATGTAATTATGTGACTTTTAAATATTTATATATTTGTCAATGCTCTAATGCTCCCGATGCAAACTCCTCGTGGAGCGTACTATTGTTCTAACGCATGTAATTAGTAGAAGTGGTGATGGCATGGTAGTCCTGTGATGTGTGCTAATGTGTTGTACAGGAAAACGACCACATTTGTTCCATTAGGCCACAGCATGTAAATTCTACGGATGGCATCCTCTGCAGGATGCAAAAATAGTGAGGTAGGGCGAAAATAAAACAAGATGGGTAAAAAAACAATATGGCTCAATTTTCAAAATAGACACCATAAACGTTGTAACAAGAGCTGAAGTGACAAAACATGGGAGCGCTGACAACAAATCATTCATTCTTGTATTCAAGACGTGAACTAGTGTTGTAAAAGTGACAGACCACCAAAAGGTGATAGACTGGTATTACTTACCAAATTGGTACCTACGCTCATGGCTTCCATGGTGGTGCAACTTTTGCAACTATCCAGCTGGTTTCACTTCTAGAACTAAGAATTACAGTCATGGCTACCTCGCTAGTGTCACTTCTACAATGACAATCATTAGGCTAAAACACAACTATTACATACCTTCCCATTTTGGTACTTTCTCGTCATGTTGACCATTTTCCAAGAAGAAAAATATATTCTCGTTTTTTTTCTGAAATCAGGCAAAAATTAATAAGCGCGCGGATGTCATCCATAAAATTTACTTGCTGTGGCCTGTTGCTTATTGTCCTTGGCAATCTGGTAACAGTTTAGTCGTGAAAGCCACCTGGTGCTCGTCCTATTGTGTTTCCCATTGAATCGCACGAGTTGGATGTCATTAGGTAAATTATACATTACTTATATATGCACGGAAGCGTAAGGTGATATCGGCCTTATTTGCGAAATTTAAAAGTTGGTTGCTTAATCGCTGAAAGGGGCATTCCACTCCAGAAGGGAGTCTTGTTTTCCAATAGATAACGTGTCAATGAATACATAATCAGCCGAATTTTGTGGCATTCACCTTGGGATGAATTGCGCAATGTGTGTTTTGTAAAACAATATGACATTTACTAAACCCGATCAAACCCTTCCCATGCATTCCCTATACGCATAGACACCTTGTTTATCGGGCATATTTTCGGAATAAATGAGGTTCGCTAAGCACACCAAGAAGGCAAATTGCTCATAAGATAGCAAAGAATACAAGAACAAGATGAGATTTCTTAGCGAACCTGAAGTTAGTTTTGTAACCGTACCTAAAACGTTTTGCATTGTATTCAGCCATAGGATTAATTCAATTAGAGGGTACTTGGGGAGTTTAGTAGAAGACTGGATGCTTTTGAGGCACGTGGAGCAACTGGGTACTTGATCGTATAATGTGAAGTAGTATGCATTTATTACTTCCTAAAATTAATACCTATCAGAAAATAACACTCCCGTGTGGAGTGGAATGCCCCTTTAACCGCACCTGTTGCCGACTGTTTGCAGACTACATTTACTGACAGTCACAAAAACGTCGTCAATTTCTCGCCGATTGGTCGACCGCATGAAATGGCGCTTTTTAACTTGAAAAATGATACAGATATTTCTTAAATGAATCTTAATCATTGTCCTTTGGTATTTGACCCAGTGCCACTACTGCAAAACTGAGGATGTGACACTTTGGTTTGTATTTACATTAATATTGAGTGATACCGAATGGGAGAATTGGCGAAAAGTGCATGAAATGCCCACTTTGGTTTAATGCTTGGGCATAACTGGCACTGCCTCATACGTCATAGGTCTGGTGTACGATTTTCAACGTACTTTCAAGCAGGCTGTGGCTGAAACATATCATCTGGTAATTCCTTTCCTTTCTTGTAGAATTTTGTGGGACAGATGCTTGATAATCATAATTCCAAGAGTGTCTTTAGGGAAAGGGGGCATACATGTGCAGATATCAAGACTGAGTGAGTTCCGTATTGGTATTGTTTGGCTAGTGCATGAAGCTAATCCAGTAAAACTAAAAAAGAATACGTTCCTCCATGCAACTCATACGGACTTGAATAAATGCCATAGAGTTGCGGACGGACCATAAGTTTGTGATGATTGTATGTCAGGATCCTTGTGACTTTTTTTGTCCACTATCTGTATCTGTATCCATCTGTATCTGTACCTATATAGCCGGTATAACCGCCCTTCGGCGTAACACACCAGCTTCGCAGGCACGCGGTGCAGCAGCAGCTGGTTATATTACACTGAACGATCCCACCGATCACACTAGCAACCTAAAATAAAGTAAAACTGTGAAATGTGAAAGTACAAATAATGTCTTTTGTTCTGGGAATAAAAGATGTACCATTGAAGACAAATGCACTATAAGCTAAACAGTGAAGGAACAAAAAGTTTATTCTTTTTTATTGTGTATTATTTTGAATAGTAACTGTTGTACGTGTATATGGCAATAAAGTTTTTAAAAAGTATAAGCTTGAGACATTGTCAAAGTGGGGTGTCTAAGGCTGTGTAGCTATATTAGGTAGAGATATGGATACTTAACCACGACTGACTGACTCGCAGGGATATATTCCATTATTCGCTAGTAATCATTATTAGCTTGGTGTGTTTTAAAAAGTTAGTATGGACCTTGATTTCTTCAGGAAGTACCTTATTGCAATTCGACAAGACAATCTAAGTAAATTAGTACACAATGAGATCATCCAGAGGCTGTTCTTTATTTCTAAATGCTTGTACTTCGATGTTTTTTAAATGATACTTTACAGATTTGCTAATATCAATGGAAACAACTTCACCAGTGTCTGACAATACAAGCTGAAGACAGTCAGTGAGGATACAAACTTATATTAGGCCAAAGCAATTGAAGTAACTGTTTCTTGGAATCAACAGCTGCTATTTTTCCACAAATGAAAAAAAAATCCATTCAAAGAATTTTCACCATTTAATTACTTTGAAGCCATTCAAGAACTTTGCACTGTAGTTAATTGGCCTAAGTGCCTTCATAAGCTTCTTGTAATGTGGGCACATTTACCATTGCAGTAAAATTTTTAATTCATGAAGGACATATGAACATAAAAACTTTTTTTTTCAAATAATTTTCAACAAACAGGATACTGTACACTGGCAGTGTTTGCTTTCAAGCTAAAAACTTGTTTGTATATTCTTTTTACCTAGCACTTACTTTTACCCCAGACCTTTTGCAAATTTCAGAAAAATTCCCAAAAAAATTCAAATTGGTGTAGCCCTACCATTAGACAGGTGGGCAGCTTACAAATTGTCAGAGTGTTGACTAACATCACAGGCAAGAAAGGGACTATGTACAGGATGGCAATGCCACAACATTACTTCAACAATTCATGACAACAATCCTTAGCATAGTCAACAATAAACATGAAACATCTACTAGTACACCCTAGGAGGTAGAAAAAAAAAATAGTCTTCTTTAAATTGATTTTCCACTCAAGCTCAACCAATACAAACTACTGTAAATGCATTTAAGTTCACGGGAATTTAATTTCTCAGTAGCGGGAAAAAAGACTTTTCGCGGTGGTTTTAAGTTCGCGGTAGCATCATGCACTGTACTCTCTTACTGCCATGGAAAAATGTTTGCAGTGGTTTTAAATCCGCGGTGAAGTGGCCACCGCGAAAACCGCGAACATAAAACCACCGCGAACATTTCTGCATTTACAGTATTCCGATATAGCACATTCAGCAAATTAAAGTAGTGACATTGTTGCGATGGTTATTTAAGCAGGTATCTCATAGGGCTGCTACTATTTGCGAAAGACACTTTGTCGCCAACTGGCACAGTCCAGTGAGATAACCACTTTGTGTTCAATTTGTAATGTTGCCATTAATAGGCACAGCCAAGGCAAAGAGAAGAAACACTAAAGGCTATGTCAAACAACAGACATACAGAAAGCACATACACAGATTGAAAAATGACAGAACCCAGCTTTACATAATATACTGTCCAAGTCCAACATTAAGTACTTGGTGACAACATCTATACATGAACAGAGGACAAGAGACCTGGCACATTCCCACTATGTATCTATCAGCCAACGAAAGGGTATGTCACCTCGTAATTGGGTGTCACTTCAATGGCACAGCAGCATGTCTACAGATGAATATGATGAATTCCAGTCTATATTTCTGACAACTGACAAGAAAATTGCTGACGTCAAAGATAACAATTTTGAATCCAGGCCAGTTTATGTGTCCCCACTGAGAAGGGGGGTTCTCTCGTCACTGTCCTGTGTCGCCTGTATGGAGGCTGCCTCGGGGGTGGGGTCTGTATCCTCAGGGGGCTGGGGACGCAGGCAGGGGATCCAGGGGAAACTGATGAGCTCGTTATACAGGGCCGTGCCAATCATCAGGAAGAAGAACCCGTCAACTGTGAAACAAAAGATCAGATATCTTTATCTTTATTCATCTATTGAAATCTACCACATTTGTGGAAGGATTGACATAACAAGTGACTTATAGACAAAGCACATTCCCCGTCAAGTAGTCAACTGGTTGTCCCAAAACCTAAGCGAGAGACCTTCAGAAGATCGATAGCCTACCGTGGACCCAATGTCTGGAACAACCTACCACCAGACACACGTACGGCTCCAAATCTGACCTGCTTTAAGAAACTCTTGAAGTAAAAGTAATGACTATATAAAACGAATGGACACGGACTATGAACAGAGCTTTTTGCCCTCGCTACTATATGTTTTGTACCATATACATGTATGTGTAGTGATTATGTTGATAGATTTTATTAGGACACAATCTAATCTGTATCTCTGTTATATTTTACCTGACCCTTACCTCCCTCATGACCTCAATGAAAAGCAGCCTGCTGGCCAATTTGAGCTTTCATGAATAAATAAAGGTTTAAACAAACATATACAGGAGACCAGACTGCTACATGTAGGTTATATCCACTCACCCCTAACCTTTTCGATAGTTGCATGTAACAAGTTCTTAAACATGTCATTCGTATAATCAACATGGAGCAAAGTCAGAGCTCACATTAGATCATCCTCACGTAAGACCTTTTCCGTCTGTTGTAAGCAATACAAATGTACAACCTCAATGTACCCTTAGCAGGGAGACAACACTAACCTTGTAAGATGCCATACGTGTTGTCCCATGGTTCCCCAAAGTCCTGGTAGAATAAAGAAAACGTGACTTCATTTTGTACAGCAAGAATAAAAGTTGATAGCACAATTATGGTGCCTCTGTCACATATGACAGCAAAATATACATTATTTCCTGATTACATTCTTCAGCTGCAGCTTTTATTCAATGCACAAAGATTTCTGTAGAAAATATACACACTTCTGATAAACATCGAATCTTACAAATCATACTAAGTCTTCCAGTTCTTGATTCCTAAATACAGCAGATGGTTCGAGGCTTAGCACTAGTTTGCAAAAAAATGCTCTTTATAGAAGCATAGCAAACATCATCATCATCATCATTTTTCATCATATTCCATCCTCTTTTTCTGCCTAAATCTGTAGTTGCTGTAGGTATGTATGCAGATGAGTATTCCAATTTAGCGATTAAAATGTTATGGCAAAGGTCACGTACTAAATGTAATCTTGATGATTATATGCACTGCTTGCTTTTTAACAGAACATTTCAACAGAACATTTTCAACAGAACATTTTCAACAGAACATTTTCAACACAACATTTTCAACAGAACATTTTCAACAGTCTTTTCAACAGAACATTTCAACAGAACATTTTCAACAGAACATTTTCAACAGAACATTTTCAACAGAACATTTTCAACAGAACATTTTCAACAAAACATTTTCGACAGAACATTTTCAACAGAACATTTCAACAGAACATTTCAACAGAACATTTTCAACAGAACATTTTCAACAGAACGTTCCAGCCTGGCTGCTGTGTTCTCTGTGATATCATTGTCGAAAGTTGGATTGATCACCTGCTGGAAGGAATCAAGAACTGGAAGACAGTATGATTTGCAAGAGTCAATATTCAATACCAATTATTCAGAAGGGTTTATATTTCTTACAAATGTCCAATCCTAGTTCACTGAATGATACTTACTGGGATTGAATGTAACCACTGGAAATCTTTTGGTGTCAAAAGCACTTTAAATCATACATTGCCAAATCTTTTTAAATAAATTCAAGTAAATACACGTTAAGATCCTAACCCTGCCACAAGTTGGGTTCACTTCACTTTTCCTTTAGGCACAAAGACGTGTCATCAACTCGAGACAGATTGCTAGCTCAACAGCCACCATTTAGCACAGAGTTGCAGGGAGTACTAATTTGTCCACTCTTCAAACCAACCTGCAACCAATTCTGACTAATAGGTCCTAGCTAAAACTGCCAAGAGAAGCCTTTGTTACCTCCAAAAAGTCAGACATGATTTCTTTCAATCTCAATGATGGTCTCAGAAGGGGCAATTAGCGGGCGTGTTACAGTAGGCTCTTGTCTCCTCGGAGAGCGATACAGTCTAGCATACATCCTGCCATTTACTTGTATCATTATGGTGAGAGCAAAACTCTCATGTTCCCTTGTGAGTGGTCCAAATACAGCTCAACAACCCGTCTCACTAATGAATCCCATCAGGCTGGCTACTAGTACATGTACGTGCCAAGCATCTGATAGGCGGGGCACTGTAAGTCTTTTAATATTTGCGGCGGTTATAAGTTTGCCTTTTTTTTTATGGGACCTCACACCATGAAGATATGCTCTCCCTTCCTTTGTGTAATATACTATACCACAGTTTCAGCAGCAATCTCTAAGACAAAGCGTACTCTTGATTTATACCATACCACAAGATCTAAGTGCTGCAAATGTAAGTGAATTTACAGTATTAGCTGTGAATGCTAGCAGGGGAAACATGCATGAGCCAAAGAATGACCTGCTTTTGAATGCAGTTTTTATGGCTACTTTTGCTCCAAAATGTGGAGAGAAAATCTGATGCATCTTGTTGCAATGTTGGACTTTAATTTACAGTTTTGTTTTTCAGTTGTGTATAGTTATGGTATATTTAGAGTTACTGTAACAGGATTTGGAAGTAGTACTGACAACACCTCTTTCCATTCATAGTTTAAGGTTAAAAAAACCTTGGTTTAAAAACCCACCAATTCACAGATTTTACTCTTGTCACTGACAAAGATAGTGGATGCAGCAATGAAAAAACAACTGATCGATTCCAAAATCATACCCAGTTGCTTGAGTAAGTGGCTATTAGGTGTGACGTTTTTCATTTCTGTTGCTGAATTACGAGTGCCTCTTTTAGCTGTGGTCTTTGCCCTTATTACGGTGACGTACATTTTGAACATAAAGATTGGCCCCTCCTAAATCACTCGCAATGCACCCCACCAAGTGTCCTATATAATATAGCTCTTCTGTTCTGTTCTGGTCTTGAGGACAGATGTCAGAGATGCATTTCTGCGCAGTAGAGGGCTCAAAATGGGATTTTTCATTTCTGTTGCTGAATTACGAGTGCCTCTTTTATCTGTGGTCTTTGCCCTTATTACAGTGACGTACATTTTGAACGGAAAGATTGGCCCCTCCTATTATAAATCACTCGCAATGCACCCCACCAAGTGTCCTATATGTATAGCTCTTCTGTTCTGTTCTGGTCTTGAGGACAGATGTCAGAGATGCATTATTGAGCAGTATAGAGGGCTCAAAAATGGGAATATAAAATAATTATATAGTGCCACTTAAGATCCTTGAAAATCATTATTTCCCTTGAAAATCCTGGCCCTATCTGGAGACTTTTGGGGTTAAAAGGAACAAGTAACAAGGGTCTGATTCAGAAGCTTTCCCATCTAGGTCAAAATTTGTTCATTTCACCAGTTAAGTTGGTGTTACTTAGAACAGATTTCAGTCGTTAGATCCTGTGGATGAATACAGGAGAAAACGGGGGTCAATAGTGAGGTTTTTGAATTAATAGAGCTAGATTTTCTCTGAGTTTGAGCTGAATGATCCAATTCTCTTTACCATGTACCAAGACCCCTGTGATTTTCTTCTTGAGATAAAATCTGGGTATTACTAAGTAGTTTAATGGGATCATCTTGTCTCAGTGCTTTATTTATGCATATTATACCAATGGGGCTCAACTCTGATGTCTGCAAGAAATCCTTAACCCCACATAGTAACTGAGGCCTGATCTGACATGAATTCTAAGTGGCATGCAAGGAAGGTTGAACA
Organism: Branchiostoma floridae; assembly: GCF_000003815.2. Taxonomy (NCBI): domain Eukaryota; kingdom Metazoa; phylum Chordata; class Leptocardii; order Amphioxiformes; family Branchiostomatidae; genus Branchiostoma; species Branchiostoma floridae. Next base: position 27,040,602 of record NC_049979.1, read on the forward strand.
TTAGGCTATACCCTACAAGAGATTCTTAATTTTTGTTCTTTCACAACTTCTTTGACCTTGGAATATTCTATGACAATAGTTTAAAAACTTTCTGAATTTGTTTTTGCAATCGATGGCATATATTTGCTAATATTTTACTGCTTTGTATGATTTACAGTATCGTTGAACTTTTTTATTTTTGGAAACGGCCAAAACTTGATGCCAGCGCGGATGTCCATATAATCAAATCAACATGGACTTAAGCAGAAGAAAGGTTGTCTTCCAATGATGATGATGATGATGATGATGATGATGACTGATTGTACAGTGGAATCACGTTTTACCTCAGACACCACATAGTGGATGAAGAGAGACACCAGCCACACCATGATGGTCCTGCAGGCATCGATCAGGGTCCTGTGGACAGCTGCGATGGTGAAGAAGACATGATCATTTACTTCAGAATACATAATGCAACAGTCAAATAAATAGAAACCTAACATACTGCCACTACATGAAATATTATCTGATGATCAACCAAAACAAAACTGGCTCTGAATCAATGTGGCACTAGTTAATAACATATTAAATTAGTCAGTTTAAAGTGCTTATGTCACCAAAATTTAATATTTCCTGATTACATTCAACCACAGTGTAATATTGAATGAATGTAACTGTTTATAATATTATATAAGTTACAAAACAACAGTTGTTACTATATAATATGATGTCACAGTTGGGTGATTATCTGATGAGTTTATAAGATTCCCTATTTAGAAACTTTCCTATTTTTAGGCCACACCAATTTAATTTCTTGGTTCACGGATTTTTTCATAAAAAATATGGAGCGAAAGGGCGAAATAAAAATAAAAATTGTAAAATGGTTGGGGTAAAGGTAATGGCTAATCCAAAACATAGAGAAAAAAAGTTCTCAGCTTGAAAAAAGTACAAAAACACTATTATTGTACAGTAACAGCAGCTGTACCCACATTTTAAGGAGCTTATACTATAAAGGCCAATTTGCTACACCAGAAAGTTGATGAATGGTTTCATTAATGGTGAAAATTTGCTGAGTGGTAATTTTTATTTTTATTTTTTTTTCCAAAAAATAGGAGCGAGCGAATCCGTGAACCAAGAAATTAAATTGGTGTGGCCTTAACTTATCTTCAGTAGAATTTTGATATTCAATCTTCAGTGTCAATTTGTGTCCTGTGCACTGGAGACGTATGTTTTTGGTGTCATGAAATGGTCACTGCAGAAACTGCACAAATAAAACCACTGCCAACATTTCAAGACGTACATGACATTGTATGGTACTCACCTGTCAATGACTTGGTTACAGCCAGCCCAAAGTAGTTATAGAAGGCAATGGAGGACAGGTACAGTACTGTTGGGGAGAATGGGAAAGATGTTTTGAGCATTTGTAAAAACCGGTATCAGCATTGTAATACTGGAAAATGAAGGCATTCCTATAAACCTATTAATTACCTCCCTGAAAACAGAGGTATTGTATCAGAGTTTCGTTGCGCAGTAGAAAAAAATGGGAATACTATTTTAGTGCCACTTAAAATGGTTGAAAATCCTTCTTTTCCTTGACAATTTGCCCAATCTGGAGATTTGAGTTGATGGATGCTACCGGTTGTATCAGCAAGGAACTGGGGTCAAAGGTGAGGTTTCTTTCAAAGAGCGAGCTTTTCTCTGAGAATGAGCCGAACAACCCCCTGTTTTCTTTTAATGTTTATAAACTAGACCCAAGTGACTTTCTGGTGGAGAAGAATCTTTAAGATTGAAATAAGGGTTAGTACTTCTTTTAAGCCTTCATTCAGTGTATTTTAACATGCTTTCCTATAGGCAGCCCTAACAGCGATGTCAGCCCTGTAACTTGTTTGTTTGTCTTGGTGTGCATCCAAAATTAGTTGAGTGATGCAGTACAGTGTAGCATCATTTAAGGTACAAATGGTGTATCAGGATACTTGGAGAATTGGAAGCATGGTTCGGCTCAGTTATTTCGGGTTATGAATCATGGGTAACCTACATTAACTTAAAGGTTATCACAGCAATGTTCAGCTGACTGTATCAATCTCTTCTTCAAAATTCACAAATCTAATAAAAAATTGGATGACATTCGCGACTGTTACAGTTAATTTTGAACATGTTTTCTATCTGGACCAATGGGAACTTACGACAGAAGACCAGTAGGCCGGGAGAGTTGTAGATCTGGTACAGGGCGTCTATACTGTTCTCGTACCTGCCACCTGGTTGGTCACCGGGAATGAAGTACAGGACAGGAAGCACAAGCTAGGGAGGGGGGTAACAAAAAGTACATGTTTAATGATTTCTACAGTCACACAGTATAAGACAGCATTGTGTTTAATATGTCAAGGCTTGGAAAGAAAATACAGACTGGAACTTTGTCATTGTCATTGGCCTACACAGCAAAGACCTTTCTCAATACAGCCAAACGTGGATGGCCAACCATTGACCCGTTCTGACCCATAGTTGGGCTTGGACAAAGGGTGATGCAGAATACAAAGTATTATAATTACAGTATTTCATTCATATCACACACACTAGAAAACACATATTTTGATGCGAAAAGTGCTAGAAGTTGAGAAAATTTGGTGTCCTTGAACAAACAGTCGTTATAACTCTTACAGCAATAATATTATTCTATTTTTTGTACTAAATACTGATTAGCGTTTAACTATAGTGCTTTTTACTTACCGCTACCATGAAAAACACCCCAAATGATCCCTCCATTCCAACAACCTACAGAAAGAGAAGAACAGATTATTGACTAATGCAAATAGTTATGGAGGACTAAGTTTTCTGGTACATATGGGAGGCGTTTCCAGTTAAAGCAAGGCAATATAGTACAATAATGAGACAGACAACATGTTAGCAGCAAGACAAGTTTACTTTCAAATTGACACATCATAGCAAAAAACACAGAGAACCACTGCAAGTAATTCACAATTTACAGTACTTTCTCATTTCACCTTCTTCATATAAATCTCTGCATTTCAAACTAGACCTGCTAGGTGGCAGTCCAGGGCTATGAAATTCATGCAGGCTTATGTCATGGGAACAGGTATTGAGCACAACTCAGAGGTAGTATCTGAACTCCTTTCATCACTTCCAGTTTTGGAAGTGCACTCCCCCTCCCAAACCAGGAAGAATAGTGGAACGATATAAAACATTGGTTATCCAAATAAAACAAAAAAACATTTTACAAACATCAATAAAATGGAATGGTCTGGTAGTTTGGACACTCTCACCTGTAAGGGTGGAAACTTTCTCTTCTTAAGGAACAGTTCTTCAATGATCATCTGACTGGAACTAACCACCTGTCCGGCCAGGATCAGGACAATACCTGAGGAGAACAAGTCATGGTTTACTCTTCTGTAGAGCTGAATCTGTATCGTACAAACTGCACTAGATTCACCTCTCTCTGCTTACTCGTCTCGCCCATTATGCATTGCATACTGACACGAGTCTTGCTTATGAGTATTAAAGGGGCATTACACTCCAGAAGGGGGTGGTGTTTTCCAATAGATAATGTGTCAATGAATACATAATCAGCCGAATTTTGTGGAATTCACATTGCAAGATGTGTGTGTTTTGTAAAATATGACACTCACTAAACCCATGCAGACCCTTCCCATGCATTCCCTGTTAGCATAGACACTTTGTTTATCATGCATATTTTCGGAATAATTGAGGATCGCTACACACACCGAGAAGGTAAATTGTTCATAAGATAGCAAAGAAAAAAATAACAAGACGAGATTTCTTAGCAATCCTGAAATTAGTTTTGTAACCTTACCTAAAAGTTTTGCATTGTATTCAGCCAGGATTAATTCAATCAGAGGGTACTTGGGGAGTTTAGTAGAAGACTGAATTCTTTTGAGGCACGTGGAGGAATTGGGTACTTTATCGTATAATGTAACGTAGTATGCATTTATTACTTACTAAAATTAATACCAATCGGAAAATAACACTTCCGTGTGGAGTGGAATGCCCCTTTCATGTGCGTACCTAACTTCTGTAGTACAGTAGCAATACACTGGAAATGCATATTTTGGGTGTTGGAACAAAGCTTAAACTTTACAACTATGGATTCTACCAACACAGATGAGCTTTCATTTCAATCACATAAACATGCTGGAAGTCAATATGGCATCATGTCTTTACCTAGGATGGACTTCTTCACATCTTTTTTATCATTGTCCTCTTCATTGAAGACACTGGAGATACCCACCAACACCAGACCAAGCTGTGGATGAAATAATCATAATGAAAGCACTGCTAACATATATCATAACACTTTGACTGCAAATTCATACCTAAAGGCTCATCTAAAGGGCTTAAAAACAATTTTGTCATATATTGTAAAAAATAAAATCTCTCATTCTGAATAGATTTATTGTAAAGCTGACAGCTGACATGCAGCATCATAGACAATGGGGACTTCTGATTGGTTGGCATTATTTAGCAGTATAATAATAAAAGGTAAAGATCTAAAAATTTTTCTTCCAGGAAGAAAATTATTCTGTCCCCAAGAAATCTTGGAAAAATGTGCTTGTCCATTGGGGAAAGCAAATTTTTGCTTGTTAAGCTTTTTAGACAATTTGGGATTTTTTCTCTTGTATTTCCAAAAATGCTTTTTCTTGTTTATTTTGTTTTGCTTCCTCACAGAAAATTTATCTTCCAGAAAGAAAAAAATTCTTGTATTTCTTAAGAGTTGAAGTTCAATAATTTTTTCTTGCATTATAAGAAAAAAGAAGAAGATTTTGCTTAAATCTCCAGAAAATCTTTTTTGTAGTTTCTTGTTTTTCTTGAATTTTATTCTATATTTTCTTCCTGCAAGAATGTTTTCTTCATATGAGAATTGGCCATGGGGTAAGCAAAATAAGAAAAAAATCATTTTTGGCAGTGAGGTCATAAGCATAGTTCAGCAGGTTAAATATCCACTGTGTGTCTAGGACATGGCATAGGAAGGCAGAGTACAACCCTCTACGATCCTTCCATCTCCTTTTACTCCCCCAAACCACTAGGTCATCAATGCCACTAACTTTAAGAGTGGCAGTATTTTTGACATGACCCACCATAGTGACCACCATGCCTGTCCAGTGTATACCTCTCAGTTTTCTCTTCAAGAAGATTTTCTGTAAGAAGAATCATAGGAAAAGTTAGTAAGAGCTGTTCTAGAAAAAATATGTATTGATACTTTGTATTCATAAAAGTATGCATTGTAGCATTCAGGTGCTAAAACTGAATTTCTATTCAAATTGACATTTGAAACTTAAACTTTTAAATATACTCTTGTCACATTTCAAGTATTGGTTAACAACGCAAAACCAAGCCACGCAAAGTCCCCTAGTAGTTCAGTTCAGTTCAGTTCAGTTCAGTTCATCCTCATACGAGGTGCCATTAACAATGTCTGACCAAGCGTTTCTATCTAGTAGCCATACATAAAACTCCCCAGTTGTACAACTGACAACTCAAGCAGTGGTAGAAAGTGTGCATATTTTTAATATCACGGTACATTCCAGTTATGACATTAAAAAATGACAAAAAAACAGTGACTTTTCTGGTTTTGAATGCTCAGATTCTACAATATGTAACGCTAGTTCAGCTTTATCCGTGGGGTGACCTTTATCCGTTGTCAAAAACAAAACATTTAGGAGTATGAAGTCTGCTGACAGTGGTTTCAAATTTGCAATATTTTCAAAATGTTCCGATTTGAAACCACCGTCCGTCGACTACATATCCCTGAATATGTTTTTTCTTACAAACAACGGATATAGGTCACCCTCGGACTAAGGTGAACCAGCGTTACGTTTGACATAATAGAAACAGATATCAACAGCAATAAATGAAATGAAAAGGAAACAAATTCTAAAGCTAGCTTTTTTTCTGCTGAAGTTTTGTCTGAAGATGTTTTTACTCACAGAGAGAATACCAGTAAAGATGATGATGGACCCTCGGAGCATCTGCCACACAGAGGCATTCACCCACAACAGGCCGATCCCTGGGGAATAGGGGAAACTTTTTACTCTGTGTAATAGTTCATAACTTAGCTCAAGAACAACCAATAAATTTGATAAGCTATAGAGAAGAAGCTTTCTGGTATTTAGAAATGAAAAGTAACATAAAAACAAACATATCAAGCTAATACTACTTCACCTACATGTATTCCCGTGCAAACCTTATACTTATGAACAACTTACCATGGACCTCTTTTCACCTACAGTAAGTCCAATGGTCTGAAAATGGACTTACTCAGGGGGGACTGAAGATGGACTTACTGCCTACATTGGTATAAATGCATCACTCTGGATAATAGTCCACCAAAACTAACTGTTACTGTTCTCAAACATGGCAAAAATACTTAGGGAATAACTCCCCCTCTGACAAAAGTAAGTCCACTTTCAGTCAGTGTCTACATTCATCCTCTTTTAGGTCCAAGGTTTCCAAGGGTAATATCCATCCTTTTTAGAAACAGGGTATTTAAGGATACAAAGTTGGGGGACGGTGTTTCCAAATTACAGTATTCAAAATATAACAGGTTGAACAATGCCATCCATTGACTTGATATCCCTAAATTCCGTTTATAAAAACAATGGATAAAGGTTACCCCACAGATAAAGGTGAACTAGCGTTATTGTCCGTCCTACCTGCCAGAGTGGTTCCAAACAGATCACAGATGGTGGGAACAGCAAAGATGAACTGGAACACCCTGAAACAGGGTCAAACATAATCAACAATTTGGGTTTTCAATAAAAAAAGATATGTCGTATATATTTCTATTACACAACAGACATATATGTCACGGATTGTCAGCTACAAAAGACTGCTAACTCCTTTGAACTTTCATTATTCTAAAAGAGTTTCTGCGGATGGTAAACTGTACATGTTTTCTTGAGAAACTTTGAAATATATCATTAAACGATGCATTATTAATAATGATATAAGTTCGCAGGGATTTAATTTCGCAATAGCAGGAAAAGAACCGTTTGCGGTGGTTTTAAGTTTGTGGTACAACAATGTAGCACCATGCATTGTAGTCATGGAAAAAATATGATCATAAAACCATGGCCACCGCAAAAAATTCTGTATTTACAGTTATAATTTCTTGATATGTTTCATATTTTTGTGACCTACCTTCCTTGCTGTAGAGCTTCTATAGGTTCCTGATTAAAATCTTGCATTATCTGTGAGACAAGAGGGACATATTCAAATTATAACATAAGACATTATTAAGAGGTACTGTTATCTCCCAAACAAAAGTACACCCCAAAATATAAGTACACCCGGACATCCCTCTTATCCCTTCAAACTTAACCATCCTATTTTTCCCACATTTGCATTATCGAGTGGAATGTCCCTGGGCAAGTCCTTTGTTTAACGTTAGTTCACCTTTATCCGCGGATAACCTTTATTCGTTGTTTCTAAAAACATGGTACTTATGGACATTATGTCGACGGACGGCAGTTCCAACCTATACAACTGTGAAAATGTTGCAATTTGACACTGCTGTCCATTTACTTGATGAGATATCAACGGATATAGGTCACCCCGCGGATAAAGGTGAATTAGCGTTACATGTAGCTCACCAAACAACCAAAAGCCCTGCACGACAAAATCACCTTCCAGTCCGAGATTCACAACTACTGAACACGCTCAACATGTCTGAACATGATCAGACTCCTAAAACCAAAATCCAACTCTCAGAAAAGGCGCTTTCTGTACAGGATGTCACAGTTGTGGAACAGCACTGGCAACAATTAAAGCAAGTATTGGGCTGCAGCTGTAAATATTGACTACGAGGAATTTGTTAAATACATGTATGCTATGTATTGTCACTTTGTATGTCTCTGTATGTTTTTAACTGTACCTATGTAATGTGTAAATATGTATGTGACCACAGGAAGAATAGCCTCTGATGAGGCTAATTGTGGATCAGAACAAACTCAAACTCAAGCTCCTAGCTATAGAATTTGACCACTGACCTGTCTCCTAAACTGGTCCCTCTCTCTTTTCCTCTGGATGAACAGACCAATCAGACAGCACGTCTCACCTTTGCAGGGAAAAGGGAAAAAGTTCAAAAGTTTTTCCCACATCTTTTGGTGTACAAGGCAGTGCCCATGACTGTTTCTATACCCAAGGGGTCATGCAGGGGGTCAGTCTACTGGTTATGTAAAGGGACAGAACAAGGAGAAATTCATATCCTAATCATATATGATTAACAAATATAAGCCGTGGCGTAACTTGTTTTCATACGCGTCAAACTATCTCTCTTGAAGACATGTATGTGAATTTTGGCATCAATTCTTAAACTAAAATGAATTTACGAGTTTTGTTGTCCAGAGTCAGAGGTCTTAGAAGCCTCTTTACTTGGGGAACAAAAATTATGATAAATGGACTGTCACCAAACTTCAGTAACAATTCCAGTGATCAACCAAACACCTAATGATTTACCACTATAAGGTTTAGAAAAGGCTAAAAAAATATTTCTTGTTTCAGAAAAATATACGTTTAAGTTTAACTCAAGGTTATTACAGCTAACATCTCCCCACCTATGAACATGATAACAGTTTGGAACCACGGATGGTCGAAATCGTGCTCCTCCGCCACTTCTGTTCCATTGGGTCCTGGGACTGGAACACCCTTGACTCTGCAGGGGGAAAACAACAGACAATAGAGATCAGCACACTTCCAGGTCATCAAGGAACAAATAATAATTTACACTTCTGCTAGTTGCAACTGCACCAGTGTCAGTTTTGGATATACAGTCAAACCTGCCCAAGACAACCACCCGGGGGGACCGGGCAAAAGCGGTCGATTTGGTCAGGTGGTCAGTTAGAAGAGTATCGACTCACAGCACGCCCGATGCATACTTTTAATTCTCTCAGTTGTGTTAAATGGCAAATAGCAAGCACACGCACGTGCATCCGCCGCTATCTTTATTTTGAACATAACATCGTAATGGTACTGTAATTCCTGATTTTTTCAATGTACTGTAAGTACTACTATTATGTTCACAGTTTTCACGGTGACGACTGTAACGTGAACTTATCATTACTGATAACATTAATAATTCACAAGTTGTCACAGACTTTTTTTTATGTGCACTTGCCCCGACAGTGAACATTTAGTTCCGAGAACAAGTTAAATTTTCTCAGACCGTGAAAGCTTGGTACCGAGAAGACAAAGTGAATTACAGTATATACTTTTTTGCTAGTTGCAACAGTCAGTTTGGGATGTATGTTGTCAAACCTGTATTAGTGGCCACCTTTGCATAACGGCCACCTGGCCATTGCAGTCACTTTCGTAGATACAGAAACACTGCCTATTGCGGCCATACGGCAGCCATATGTCACCCTGCGCCCGTTCAATATCGTAGTTTGTGTGGATTTGGAGTTCCCGACAAGGTCATTTCATAGGCGCCATATATGTAAACTCTGACACAAAGCTGACATGCCAGTAAAAAAGGCAGATGGTTACATGTTATGTCACCTTTAACTTATATGGTTGACATTTATTTATTTGTCACATTTCCAAACAAATATGGTTGACCTATAATCTATATCCATTGTTTTCAGAAATAGGAATTTCATAATTCAGGAATATCAAGTCAACCGAAAATATTGCCGTCTAAAACCACTGTGTGTCAATTTGATATTCCTACAAACCCTGTTTTCAAAACAACGGATTTAACGTTAGGTTACCCTGCAAATACAGTTGAACATGATACTGTAAATGCATTGAAATTCGCTGGGATTTATCAAATTTCGCGGTAGCAGAAAAAAGGACTTTTCGCGGTGGTTTGAAGTTCGAGGTAGCACCATGCACTGTAGTCTCTTACTGCAATGGAAAAATGTTCGCGGTGGTTTTAAGCCACCGCTAAAATCGAGAACATTAAACCACCGCAAAAGTTTCTGCATTTACAGTAACTAACAGAAATCGATCAAACTGGTTTTAATAATAGACAGGCACAAGTGCGGACCTCTACCTAAACTACTGTACCTGTAACTCAAACTGTAGCCTGGTTACCAAACCCCAGCCCGATCTCAAGTATCTATCGTGCACGAAAGATATATCTTGAGGTTGGTGTATGGAATCCAGGCTACTCAAACTGTATCTTAGGCTTTTTTCCAATAATATGGGAGGATTTGTAGAACCATCTAAAAGCGATACAAACGTGTTCAAAACTTCACTACTAGTATGCCATTCATAAACTGTACTAGTATATTGGCCCGCCCCCCTCCCCCAATCATGTGACTTCGCTACGTCCGGGTTTGCGATTTTTATAAAGGCCAAAAGACCGATTCTGTAACTTAAGAGTTGTAAGTCTGTTGTACTCACTTTGAGTCGTTCTGAGCCTTCTTACTGAGAGTATTGATGCTACCGGTCACCAACATGCCCAGCACCAGCAACCACTGCACACATGACAGCGCCATGGTTGGAGCAGGAGGGTCATACCATTAAATAAGAGGTGATAGTATACTTTATCAAGACATTCAGACGTTTAAATCAACTCAAAATAATCGAACAGTACAGCGGTAAAAAGCTACATCAAAGATGAGAAGTTTTTCAGTAGAATACAGCTGTTGTATGTGGTAGGTATCTTACCTTAATTACTTGGAAGGTCTCAAAAAGGCATTGACCTCCCATTCTGTCTAGTAGAATAATCCTTGACGCGGCATCTTCGTTTGCCTGATGTACTAATATCAACCGCTAGATGACGTTTCAGTACGGTACCGTCAGACTTCAGTTAGGGGGGGACATTAATACAAACTTTTTGAAATACGCATTTTAAAATATGGAGATGATCTATATAAACACAGAAATCACAAAATTTAGGCAATTGTAAAACTCTAACCCCCCTGTACATACCCCCTGAAGTTTGCATAGCCCCTCGCCATGTACTTGTGTGACGTTGCTAAGATCTGCAAGCACTGGCTACATTACTTCAGTTCTTTTTGCACATTTTGTGTGATTAAATGATACATTACACTCCAAGATACCTTTCTATCAGGTTTTGGCTTAATATTCTTGGTTGCCATGGCAACAGGGCAGCAAGTCTTGGGGCGAATTTCCATTATTTGGCACAAAACAGAAGTCACGGTAGGGCAGCAATTCGACAATTGCTGAGAATAATAAAGAGTACCCAAATAAACTACAAGTGTATTAAGCGTTACAAGAATAGTGGCAAAATTTTCAGAAACTAGATGCCAAGGAATTGGGCAACTTCAAAAGGAATCATTGTTTCAAGGTGTCATGTGCCGTGAAGTATGGACAGAAAAGCAACAGTTGACTTATTCCTAAGCTCTCCCCCTGTACATATACATATTATATCTCTCATTGTAAGCAAGATGCCTGCGATACAATTTCAACAATATTTTATTGATACATGTATTTATAACAGAATCAAAAGAACCATAGTCAAATTTACACTCATTGTAGATGGTGTCAATGGCATGTTCAAGTACAATTTTAGCTTGATCGCAGATAGGTGTTGCAGATGGATTTTTTTGTGGTTATCGGTAGTGACAGTGCTGTGTTCTTGAGTTGGGCCAGCTTTACACTTACATATCAACTTCTGCTACTGATGTTAAAGATCCATCTTGGGTTTCAGGGTTTGTAAGTCTTTGTCTCTCTTCCAATCAGCAATGTTTGCAATCTCTTTCTCATTGAGTCCTTGCTTCTTAAGCTCCTCTTCATTTCTCTACCGAGCTATTAGACTCTCTGGTATCCTGCATCCTTTATTCATTTATTTATTTATTCACATATATTTTGAGAGTATGAGGCAGAAAGCACAAATTGCTTATATCAAGCCTTCTACTCAAGAAAAATATGCATAAAACAAGAATAGTAAACCACATACATATATAAGTACAGAATGGATAACAGAAAAGTAAATTTAGACAAGACAAAGTTGGTGCTGCATCAATTAGGAGAACGTGCTTGTGCAATGGATATAAGTATTGACAAAATAAAAAATATTACAGTTTTGTAGATGTGAAAGAGATGTTGATCCTGATAACAGTAAAGAACATAAAGTAGTGTCGTTGAGGTGCTTTAGGTCTACTATTATATTGGAGACAGCCGCTAACAAAGAACTTTTTTGGCTGGTATAGAGTGTGTAGGAGATAATGTCCTTTCCTGCCTTCTCTACTGTACTGTCTAAACGATACAGGTTCTCTTTTCTTTTTCAGTACCCTTGTAACTTCAGATTGGTAATTGCGGTTGCCGCTTGGACAAGGACACTACAGACTTCTTCGTCTTTCCTTGTCTGTTAAAACCTCTCCTTAGAGATAAACCCGAAGGCTGTATCCTTTACCTGCAGCAACTGAGTACTCTAAATATTCACTTGCACATTTGAAAATGCCTTTTGGTTGGCGCAACGTAATTCTAAATCCAAGTAACGCAGTGCGCAACCTGAATTTTTTCAGTTGGAACACCACTTTCCACCCACCCACCTACAGTATTTATTTCTTGATAGGATAAAACATAAGTTACATGTAACTACAGGGGTGCCTAATAGGGGTGGGTAACGGTACAGAAAATCCAGGTCCGGTTCAGGTCCAGAGGATCAGGTCCGGACCTGAACCTGGACCTGATTCAGTATGTGAGAACTTGTGATACTCAAAACAATGGTCCATTTCGCTACAACGAAATCTGCTTTGCAGGGTATTTGACTACCAATGGCGTTTTAAAATCCTATAAGGCTAACTGCCTCTGTGCGATTGACTGTAAAAATTGGTAGAAATGACTACAGACTATACTATACTATACTATGTATACTTTAAACTATACTTCACTCTTGTTTTTTTATTCGACGTACAGGTAAGCCTCAAAACGTGTGAATGCCTGATCATATAATCTGTTCATTTTCCAATAGCTCCAACATCCTGTCCACCAAATTTTTTTCAGGTCTGGTTTTCCGGACCGGTGCACTACGAAAAACCTGTATTATACCGGCACACCGTCCCGGTACCTACCCTTAGTTACAGTACATGATTTCAAAATTTGTAGAGCAATCACAAAGAAGAGAATCTAAGTCATAGAATTCTATGTGACCACACGTTTTGCCAACTCTATGATAGTGTAGCCCGTTTCGTCCAATTTTTAGTTTGGACCAGTCCATTTTGCCATGGGGGTGACTTTGGAATAGTCCATATTTACATGGGAAATACATTTGGAGGTTCAGATATCCACAATGATCTCTCCTGAAGTCAAATATTGTGCCAAAGATGCCAAAGTACAATTTCTTAGGCATTATGCGTATTTGGTAGTATAGCGTTATACTAGCTCAGTACATAAAAACTTCAGGGGGTATGTACAGGGGGGTTAGCAATTGAAGATTTACAAAACTTTTACATTTTCATATTCAGATGGACCGTCTCCATATTTCTAGGTGCGTATTTCATCAAAAACTGCATTTTTGCAAAATAGTGTCCCCCCCCCCCTACTTCAGTGAAGAATCACGTATTGCACAGAACGTGCGCTTTATATAGGAAGGCAATGATTCACATGTAGGATAACTTTTAGTTATATCAAGGAGTTTTCATCGATGAAAGCTCCTTCTTTAATGAAACGGGAAGTTGTTGTGTATGTCATGTTTATAATATTGGGGGTACCTGGTGTATTTGCAGCCAGTAGGTACCAAATTTTGATAAATCTTACTTGGTATTACCCATGCTTTTGCAGTATATATGATAGATCAATACTTTGACGATTTACTCATATAAAAGGACACGCGTTACTCTTTCCCCTTGCTCGTTTGGTTTTCACGGTGATTGAATAATGTGATAAACATTCTATGATTTTTGAAACGCAAGTTAACTTTATCCCTTTCACGTTTATATTGATTCGAAGCCATCGCAAGCTTTGGATTTCTGATATTATTTGTAATAGACATGACCTATTTCAAGCAAACGTCGATGAAGGTTAGGTATCCAGTTAGTAAGTTATTCAAGCAACAATTTGATTTTGAAAACGGTCAGACGTTTTAGACAGCCATCTGGTATCTTCCGTCGGTGACAGTCAGTTTCGACAAGTCTGACCGTTTCCAAAATCATATCCAGTTGCTTAAGTATATACAACTGCCTTTTTGTAGTATTTCAAGTAAATGAATATTTCTTCCACAATCACAATAGTTCTAAATATTTCAGACAATTAAAATTTTGAACATGTTAGAACTTGGCTTTATATTGCATATATGTTGAAAACATTTTGAAAGTACACCGTAACTGCACAAATGATTTCTTCATTTAGAGCAGTTTATGGGTCTTCTGAGTTCAATTATCAAGAATGTGAAGGAAAATTGAGCGGCTCAAATAAACTTAGACACAGAATCATCGGAATGAACTTTGTTACACGACATTTGTACATGGTACAATGTAAAGCAACAGTAATAAATCAATTTATACAATGACACAATGACACATATTACTATAATACATATTACTACATAAAGTACAGGAATGTGAACGTAAATGGCGAATTGACATAGTACAATATACAAGTTAAACGGTTAGGTCTGCGGTTGTACAATATACAGTATTCTCTCCTTTTTAGATCATTGCATATACATTGGCCCAAGTATGTAGATATGTAGTCTGGACATGACACAAGTAGATTGAAAATACAGATGATTCTTCTTGCTTCGAACCTTCGTCATCAGATCAAACCGCATCACAACGGAATGCAACTCCATTCCAAATATACAATGCAATATTCGCAAGCAACAGTTCATATGTTATCAAGTGTTAAAAGCTTTTTAGTTGCATACAGTATATGGATGACCTAGGCCTGGTGCGGTCACTAAAAGGATTCAAAGTCAACCTATATAGCAAGCCTTCACACAACGTGGACGTCATCACTTGTACAATATGAAAAATAAGATATTTAAACATGCATGATGATGAAACAAGACCATCAAACTTATAATGATAAGATAATCATATAAATAAACGACAAAAATGACGCACTTTACAATCACAGTCCGTTTCGACTGTTAATGATCGTTGAAATCCTATTTTTCAAAGACATCGGATATAGGTTAACCCGTGGATAAGGGGAATAAAAAATCCAATTTCAATTTTTAAAAACAAAATTTTTATTTCAATTTTCAAAAACATCGGATATAGGTTACCCCGTGAGTAAGGTGAACAAAAATTACTATTTCAATTTTTGAAAACAAAACAAAACAAAAAATCAATTTCAATTTTTAAAAACATCGGATATAGTTTACCCCGTGGACAAGGTGAATAAGAATTACAATTTCATTCATAAAAACAAACAAAAAATTAATTTCAATTTTTAACAACATCGGATATAGGTTACCCCGTGGATAAGGTGAAAAATTACAATTTCAATTTTTAAATCATCGGATATAGGTTACCACGTGGATTAGTTGAACAAAAATTTCAATAGTTAAAAACAAAAATTTCAATTTCAATTTTTATAAATATCGAATATAGGTTACCCCGTGGATAAGGTGAAAAATTACAACTGTGATTTTTAAAAACATCGGATATAGGTTTACCGTGGATAAGGCGAAAAATTACAATTGTAATTTTTAAAAACATCGGATATAGGTTACCCGTGGATAAGGTGAAAAATTACAATTGTAATTTTAAAAACATCGGATATAGGTTACCCGTGGATAAGGTGAAAAATTACAATTGTAATTTTAAAAACATCGGATATAGGTTACCCCGTGGATAAAGTGAATAAAAGTGGATAAGGTGAAAAAATATAATTTTGATTTTTAAAAACTACGGATATAGGTTACCCCGTGGATAAAGTGAACAAAACTTTCAATTTCAATTTTCAAAAACAAAACTTGCCATTTTTAAATTATCGTATATAGGTTACCCCGTGGATAAGGTGAATAAAAATGGATAATGTGAAACATTACAATTTCAATCTTTAAAAACCATGGATATTGGTTACCCCGTGGATAAAGTGAACAAACTTTTCAATTTCAATTTTCAAAAACAAAACTTGACATTTTAAAAAAACATCGGATATAGGTTACCCGCGGCTGAGGTGAACTAGCGTTATGTTATCTTGCAGTAACAGACATATGTTTGGGATACCACATAAGTCGACACATTCGCGGGGTCCGTACAAGTCGTTGTGTTTTATGAGAAGAGATTAAGGTGCCTACAGATGGGGAGAAGTGATAGCGCGTTCTGTAGGCGCAACAGCGTCACTAAGTGTGTGTATCTCTTCTCGCCATCAACAGGAATTACTCGCTATGACGCAAACCTTTCGGCTGGAATGTAAGTTGTAAGCCTGTTATCAGCGGGTACGCCGTCTACAAGCGATGAATTGTAGTCTTTGAGTCCACGCGAAAGTACTATAAACCTAACCTGAGGACATGGTGAGGGCGGTGTGAATATGCGCTCGTCTTATTAAAGGACTTGTTGATTCGACTATGTATATGGCGTCCTCAGGAAGCCTTGAAATTAACGCGAGCGTCCGGAAAAATGTCTTCATTGTGAGATCTAAGTGGTCTGGAAAATTTTAAAAATTGACTCACCCGTCTGTATGCAGACAACAGATTCTTCATATTCTTCATATCTTCTTCTTTAACTATGGAATTGAGGTTAACCAATTGCATTATATGTAAGTCCTTGTTTGTATTATTACTTACCCGATATACCGTCTTTTGCATATGGCATAATACATATACACCAGGTTTTACTTATTAGTGCAAGCTGCATATCCGAATACAAGTGATTCTCTCATACCGGGAAGGACCACTAATCTTTTCCAGAGGTGTGGTGGGATCTTGCTGGAGGTGTGGCTCTCCTAAGACACGGGACCTCCATTTAACGTCCTGTCCGAAAGACGTCCGTAACCGAGGCTAGGTACCCAAGTAATATAAAGGGAGAAGATTGTACTGTGATTTCGAACCCGGTGAGTGAGTGGTGAGTGAGTGGTGAGTGAGTGAGTGAGTGAGTGAGAGAGTGAGTGAGTGAGTGAGTGAGTGAGTGAGTGAGTGAGAGAGTGAGTGAGTGAGTGAGTGAGTGAGTGAGTGAGTGAGTGAGTGAGTGAGTGAGTGAGTGAGTGAGAGAGTGAGTGAGTGAGTGAGTGAGTGAGTGAGTGAGTGAGTGAGAGAGTGAGTGAGAGAGTGAGTGAGAGAGTGAGTGAGTGAGTGAGTGAGTGAGTGAGTGAGTGAGTGAGTGAGTGAGTGAGTGAGTGAGTGAGTGAGTGAGTGAGCTGTCTCCCCTCATCAGAAGACGATGGTTATTCGTTTAGTGTACACGTGATCCACAATGTTGTTATGCACAAACTATAATATGAGCAAATCAAAATGAATGCCTATGAATGAAGACCACACTTAATGTAACCAACGCTTCAAATATATGGGGCTTACTCATATTACGTTAAGCTAGAGGCACGTGGCCGCTGCAATGGGTCGGATAACTTGTATCGCCCCCCCGTCTCTATTTGGGTAAGTCCCAACTATTTGAAGTGTTGGTCACACAAAGTGTAGTCTTCTTTCATGTCATTTACTGACACAAATGAACTTTTATGCTAGGACAAATTCATTAACTATTAATAAGAACGCTTAATATTCACGCTAACCCTTCCTAGCTAGAAACTTTGTAATATATTCCATGTAGCACGTGACTCAGTCTGTGTCCTCTCAATCGGTGCCAATCGCTGAGGGTGTCTGCCTGCGTGCCTATCACTCATTCTCCCGTCATGACACAGCAGCGAGTCATCCATCCTTATCATCGGACTGGATACTAATGACCAGCACAGGTACCCAGGCCTTACTGTGTGTTTATGTGGGGTTTGTCTCACCGTTCAAGTTTCACGCTGGGTGCGGTTTACCCGAGCGTGGCGCGCTCTTGAAGTTGTTGGACGGGCTGAGACCATGGTGAGAGGGTAGGTGATGATTCTTCTTTCCTTGCCTTCGTATCAGTGCTAGACTACGTGTTTGTTTCTTACGATGTGAGGTTGTCTCTCTGCCTCTCTCTCTCTCTCTCTCTGTGTGTCTCTGTCTGCCTTTCTGTCTGTTTCTCTGTCTGCATGTCTCTGCCTCTCTCTGTCTCTCTGTCTCTCTGTCTCCGTCTCTTCTCCGCCTCTGTCTCTCTGTCTCTCTCTCTTTCCCTCTGTGTGTGTGTGTGTGTGTGTGTGTGTGTGTGTGTGTGTGTGTGTGTGTGTATACCTCTCTGCTATAACTAGACACGCACGTATTGAAACGATACATGTCGGCCGTTTTACTGGCGTATATTTTATCTAAGACGCCCAACCATGTACATTTCAAAACTTGCCATGAATGCAGCAGATTAGCAACCAACGCTTTAGTGCTCTCTCTGCTCTAGAAATCTTGGCCACATTCGCGACCCACAAAATCGGTGCACCGAAAAATATCAATGAGCGGTTGACACAGTTGCTAGGTGATATGTATGAACGCAAGCTGTTTTTCTACATTCCATCTCTCAAATTATCAGGCCCGACACTATGGGGCTTTAAAATTCCTTGATATATATCTAGTAGTAAATGGCAACTCCCGAGTTTCTGTTTACCTCAATCGAATGCAGCTACATCATTTTATGTTCACAAGTGGAAAAACAAACAAGTAGCCAATAACTGGTGACACCTTTGATACTAAAAATAGCACCAAACGATCGTTAAAATGACGTCAGTTCCAATATATCCCCGCGAATTGGATCGGTGGAAGGCAATCGAGGTGAAGACAATTACTGGACTCAACAAACGCAAAAGAGATAGCCTGGTTCCCAGCCTGTTTCAGGGCTGCAGACTGGGAGTCTCTCGGCATTGTATCCATGATTTCACATTAAGTTAATATTGAAAGTAGATTTCCCTACCATTTTTTAACAACGTATACGTAAGTAAGATCGACATAATAGAATTGTATACCACAAATAGTTGGAAGGGAGGTTACAACATAATTGCAGCATGTGATCTTTCAAACCAGTATACATTTTACAGTATTAGTACAGAAGGGTCTAGCTTGCACATTTCACAAACACCAGAAGTAAAAAATAATAATGTGTAATAAATATGCTTAGAAATTGTTGTTTATGTCATTCGCATAAAGGTTTTGTTCTCCAGAATATTTCCAATTTTGCAAAAATCTTATACAACGGACGTCTTTGCCTCCCTGAATTCAGTACCATACAATACAGTAACCAACACTGATTTCTATGAACTCTTAATTACCTTTGCCAGAATGGGCTTGTGAGTCTGTGTATGTGTGTGTCTGTGTGTGTGTCTGTCTGTTAACAGCATAACTCGAGAAGCCTTGGATGGATCCCGATAATATTTGGTAGGTGGGTAGGGGTCGAGAAAACGAAGGTCAAGTTCGATAATGGACCCCCTAGCGGCTTGCTAAGGTACTGCAGCAGAACCTCAATTTTTTATATCTCGTGTCCTGGACATGCTGTGGTTATGATTTTTGAGTGGTAGATAGCCCCTGGGGCAGAGAGTAAGTACTGTGAGTTTGGAACTTTTTTAGAACTGCAGGCTCCGGTTTCCTTTCAAACTTTGGACGAGAATAACTAGAGAACGTGTTAATGGATCGTCATGATTTTTGGTATGTAGATAGCCCAAGTAACAAAGTACATAATGGAATACTAATTATGCAAATCAGCAACTAATTTGCATAATTAATGAGGAAAGTTTATAAATCCACTGCATTTCACGATAGGACTTTCAAACTTGTCACATATATAGATGAGAAAGAGAGAAATATCAATGTATATTAATTATGCAAATGACGGCCTCATTTGCATAATTAATGAGAAAATATAAACGTGTTGACAGATCGTTATGATTTTTGGTATGTAGATAGCCAAAGGGAAGACTTACATGATGGAATTCTAATTATGCAAATTGGCAGCTAATTTGCATAATTAATTAGGAAAGTTTGTAAATCCACTGCATTCCTTTATAGGACTTTCAAACTTGTCACATTTGTAGCTGAGAAAGAAAGAAATATCAATACATTATTAATTATGCAGATGATGATCTCATTTGCATAATTAATGGAAAATAAGAACGTGTTGACAGATCGTCATGATTTTTGGTATGTAGATAGCCTTAGTAAAAACTTACACAATGAGATACTAGTTATGCAAATTAACAGCTAATTTGCTCCTTGAACTGCAGGAGCCGGTTTCAAGAAGGATGAAAGGATCATCATGATTTTGGTATGCTGATAACTTAAGTGATGCTTGATACAATTTAATATTATTATGTAAATAGGGATCTAATTTGTATAAGCAATGGGAACCAACTCCAGGCATATAAAATAAAATGTAATGAGTAACACATTCTACATAACAAACCTGGTTTATTTGGCAAAGGTATGTGTTCGTGGAACTCTAGTTTTATACATGTAATTGAAATGTGGTAGATTATGTAAAATATCGCTTAAAAGATAACACGGCACACAAAACGTTTTAGATAGCGTTCCTTTTTTTTATCTTGGGGCATTTTAGACCTGGAACCAAAAAGCATCGGCTGAATTCCAGCCTATCATCTCATCAGAAAAGTTTCATTTAGAAGCAAATCATTTCACTGTTCCCTGCACGCCAACAGCGCCCTTAATTGGGAAAGATTACACTCCTGAGTGTACAAAGAACAATTTACGTCAGTTGTGCGTCATCGCCTCTTTCACGAGATAGACGTTAGTTTTTTGTTCCTTTGTGTTGCATTTTAAAGGCCACAGCAAGTAACATTTGTGAATTAACGTTAGTTCACCTTTATCCGTCGGGTAACCTTTGTCCGTTCTCTTTATTTAGGAATATCAAGTCGACAGATGATGGTTTCAAAATGCAATATTTTGAAAATAGTACAATTTGAAACTAACGGTTAACGTTACCGGTCATCGACTTGATATCCCTGGATACCATGCTTAATAGCAACATAACGGATATAGGTTACCCCGCGGATAAAGGTGAACTAAAGTTATATAACAGGGGCGCATTGATACTCGCCTGACCTGTTCTCCTATGATGGTCAATATGACGTCCTTTAAGAGACTCTTGAAGTAAAAGAAATGAGCAAAGCGAACGGACACGGACTATGAACCCTTTTGCTCTATTAGTTGTTTTTGTACCATGTATATGTAATGATATATGTTGATAAATTTATTAGGACTCAATGTAAACTGTATCTCTGTTATATTTTATCTGACCCTGACCTCCCTCATGACCTCAATGAAAAGCGGCCTGCAGGCCGATCTGAGCTTCTCATGAATAAAAAAATGTTCAAACAAACAAGCGAATGGCAATAATAAGAAAATATCATGCGCTAGCCTAAAGCTTTTTTACCCATCTTGTTTTTACAGATCTTATACATCTGGATCGTGCGGCAGGAAATGCAATCATATAACTTACTTACTGTGGCCTAATAGGAAAAATGACTGAAATTCTGGGGGTAGGGGGGGGGGGGGGGTCAGTAGCATTATCATGTAGGAAATGATGATCAAAATTGGGAATTTTTTTTTTAAATTAAAAATTAAGCCAATCCTCTATCTTCTAGACACACGAATGACTAATATGTTCGTAAAGGGAAAACCGGTATGGATATGATAAAAAAAAATAAAGGAAATCCTTTCACAATGATCCGACGAGTGAATCATTATGAGCAATACGGCCCATAGACATCATCAAAGTTAGATGGCCGGGGCAAACGGCGTTTGAGTCACAAAACTATTTTCAGCAAAAGCATATTAAGCTTGTCTTTTCGACCATGTTAGTTATAGCACAACAAATTATAATATGAGCCATGTACACTGAAACCATGACACTCGAAACCCTTTAAATTTCATCACTTTTTGCCGTGCACTACCATTGGTGGTAACCTGTGGTTTCGCCGCATTGTCAGTTCGATACAGTCGTTTCGCTACTTGACCGAAGTCGCTTCGCTACACGGCGTTGTTTCGCTACCCGCGAATGCAATTTCTGCATCTGTATCTGTATCTATTTAACCGGTATAACTGCCCATCGGCGTAACACACCCCGCTTCGAAGGCACGCAGCGCGGCAACAGCAATGGTTCGTGATTTAACGTCATATGGTTGCAAAGCATTACACCATGCACCAATGACTGTAAAGCTTACAGTTTTTCTTTCCAACATTGAACACAATAAATGAAAAAAAAAAGAAAATCAAACACAGGAAAAATATGAAACCGAAACGTCATTTTTTTCCATACAAATTCAACACTGAGGACTAAATTTTGAAATGAACCTACCTAGATAAACTTGGACACTTTTTCGCATGAAAGGGGTACCTAGATTTTCATAAGAATTTTGCGAAAAGAACACGATCGAGAGTTCGAAACAAATTATACTGAATTTATACACTGTAACTTTATACTTTGTAGTAAATAATGTATATATATTTCGTAAATCTCTTATGAAATCGAGAATTGAACATATTCCGGAAAACCCTCATGAGTTCCGCAAAATTCTCACGAATACGTAGACACTCCTATTTGTGAGTACCTGGTTCCCTGTATGGATCAAAATTGCCTCCTTGCAGTTCAAGACATTATTGCGGAAAAATCACTGATAGCTGCGAAAACGACAGGAATCGCTAGGAGGCATCAACGTCGACTCGTGTCGATTGTCTGAATGCCCCAATGACCGTTGTAATGCTTACAACTTGAGTTTCAAGGCTTTAAATGCTTATAAATAAAGCAAAACAAACAAAGGGAACAGAAAAGCTTTTAATACCGATTTTTGATGTGAAATCAAAGACACGTTATCATATTCAAACAAAAAAGTCAACATAGAGGAATAAATGTGGTAATGAGGTTGACTATTACATGCTATATCCTTGTTTACAATCAAATGGATACCTAAGTATTCATACGAATTGAAAGATGTACTGCTGAGAAACATACAAAATGTAAGGACTTCATACAATTTTTAATTTACTTAAATTGTTTGAAAAGACAAAGAAATCACAAAGCCGGGTTTCTGTTCTAATCAAAACACAAAAATGTTATATAAATTAAATGGATGTTTAAAAAGAAAAAAAATACGACTAAGGAAAGAAGCTTTCTGGCTGGACGCGAACTCGGGTTTGAAGTTTATTGGGTGATGCACTTAGGCCATGTTGATGACATCCGCGCGCATCAATTTCCGGCCGTTTCCAAATAAAACCAAGTTTTCAGCCATACTCTTACGGAGTAATGCATGTTTTACAGAACTCTTACAATCAAATACTGTAAGGAAAAAGAAAGTAATGAACACTACGGAGTTCATACTGATTTCAACGAATACACACAATTCTTACAATACGTTTACATTTTAAAAGCCCCGTCCAATTCGTTTGCTTCTTAGTCGTACTAAATCCGTAAATTTCGTCTGAATTCTAATTAATTTATTTGATAGTGAAAGTTGGCAGTACGAGTGACGCAACCTTCTGGTATTGTTCTGGTAACGTTAACTTTCAATCTATAGTTATATTCATTTATTGTTTCCTAAGTTACGTTTAATTATTTTGTGTAATATGTTTTTCATTCCATGATTTCCGTTAATTATTATCCATACTTATTTAGGTTCATACTTATTTTTTGGTTAAATTTATATGAATGTAATAAGTTAATATAGGAAGGCCTTTTCATAAGCTTTTTGCTTTCGGCCTCCCTAGCACTGTTTATGTTTCACAATTCACTATATGTACTTACTGATATCGTTTTTAAAGTGCGAAACAAATAAACAAACAAAACAATAAACAAACCTCATTACAACATCTAGTCCTCGATGTTGACTGATTTGTTTGGAAAACAATAACATCGCATGACAGATCGCTTTTAGAGTTTTTTTTTTTGTGTGTGATTTTCTGTGCTCTATGTAATCTAATCTGTATACTTAACAGGTATGAAAGTTTCAATTGTAGGAGTATTGTGTAGGAGTATGTGTAAAATCCCTATGTGTTGTTGAGACTCCCTAGAAACCCATATCATGTCAGTCTCTAAGACAATTTTACGGAATCCATAAGGGTTAAACGGAATACATAAGCATTTTACATCTTACGATCCATTACTAAAGAAATAAGAAATACACGGAATTCATTCGATATCTATCAAACATACATTATTATTACTAGACGGGAATAGTTTTTTATAAAAATCCGTATAACTAGTATGTTTCTGAGTAGTGGAACATATAAAAATTCAAAAAAATCATATGCATATTGCTGTGATAGTATTCCCCTTCATTTATTTATAGACAAGCCCAAAAAAAGTAAAATTGTAGAATTTACAAATGTTATTGGGTCATGTGGGTATTTGCCACGTGTCATTGACGCCGCCTAGCAATTCATGTCGTCTTTGCAATCATTAGTTATTTCTTCTGCAATGATAATATGGACTGCTAGGAGGCATTCTTGATTCATGTAATACTCTAATATAGGCATCAAACTTCTCAATAGAATTTTACGAAATTAAGAAGGTTTTAACGTGATACATTTTTTTGCATTTTAGCGCTTATTCGGCAAATGCCTGGAGCCCAGAGTATTCCGTGGAAGAACGCAAGAATGGAAGAACGCAATGATGCAGTGCCAATACAACGTTTGTTGCTTCGCTAATATAGCTAACTATGCAAAATATGTCGATTTTTTGTTGTCGTTTGCGTGATCTAAAACTGCGCTCTATAATAACTAAGAATCCTTATTGATAAATAATCAAATAATGAATAAAATTTATTAATACGAAAGGTCTATGTTTGTTCAAATGGTCCTACTATTTTGATGCGGCAATTGGCTCAAAAAGCTAGTGCATCAGTCGAGTTCAAGTTCAGCCAGTCCACTTTTTCTTATTTGTATCTTATTTTCGTTTTAGAAGCCCACTTAATTAACCCTCAAACGCCAGACCGAGTGGGGTCCAAACGGACCCTAAAATGTATTGTTCAATAAAATCTCATTTCCAATTTGTATTGGCAATCTTTGTATTTAGTTCTCTATCAATGTAAGAGGAACATTTTAACACATTCATAATTGTGTAACTTCTACAACCTCCAAAGTGTCTCTACAAGAACAATCATTAGGCTACGGCACAACTTTTTTCCCATTTCTTCCTCGTCATGTTGAGCATCTCTGAATTAATATATATAATATATTTTTAAATCAGGTGAAATTAATGAGCGCGTGGATGCCATCTATACAGAGAAATTACCTGCTATAGTCTACGTTCGGCTATCTTAAATAAGATTATATTTAAGTCACTTTAACTGGTTCTAAATTTGTCAGGCAATTTAAGATTAAATTTGAACATAATACTAGATATGTTGGAAACTAACATTATATCTAACGTTAGACATGTTTTTAACATTTTGAAAGTCGAACAAAAATATCTACAAAGTCAAACAAATACTAGTCACTGTTTTACATGGTTACTTATCTCAGTTAAATTGTTCCTAAATGTTAGAACTAAAGGCAACACACACGTTGTATTGCGCGGAATCGATTCTACTACGCAACAGAAACGCATCTCGTTGAACACTTACTGAACCACATGTAACATTTACTTGCCGCAAGCTCACAAAAATCGATTGCCTTTCATTGCGAATTGTTTCAACAGTCGCGCAATTGTGTCAGCCAATTTATATCCGACAATCTGGAGTTAAAGCATATCATTAGTGCGTTAGGGAGCGTTTTATCCCCATTAATACACGAATATGGTTGCGACGCGCGGCAGGTGACTTTGTTTTGAAGGTGAACTTTGAAACGTCCTGCATAGCCGCGGAGGAATATATTCATTCCGTGCACGTGTGACGGTCTCACAACACCGTGGAGGGATATACTGGGTACATCACTCTAGCTTTATCGTTACTTTAAAGCTATGTGCAACCACCGTCAGGAATATATAAAAGTGTTTTCTGACACCAAACGATGTCACGTGCTCTATCGCGGGAGTTTATTTGCTCTCCTCACTGTGTGAAGTTGTTGGAAAAATCGATGTTTTGTCCGGATCAGGTCAGGTGGTAATTCTACAGTACGTCTGACATGTTTTATGTCAGTTGACCTGACGGTAACCTGTAGTTTCTCTGTCCTCGCACAGGGGTTAGAGCTAAGTCCCGGCAAGGTGACTGAAGCGTACACTCAACCCAGAAACGTCCTTGAGTCTTTTATTACCACACGCCTGCAACATATATACGATGGGCACGATAGCGGACGGGGAGGGCACGGAGTTGAACGGGTACGGCGGGGAGAAAGAGCCGGGAGGAGGGCATGGTGGCCCGCTGACGCAGGAACAGGTCCACGGTATCAAGGAGACTTGGGCCATTCTGGCACAGGACCCGGTTGAGAGGGGGGTGGACCTCTTCATGAAGTAAGCTTAGCATACTAGTAACGCTGGTTCACCTTTATCCGAGGGTAACCTATATTCGTTGTTTGTAAAAAAACGTATTTAGGGATATGAAGTCGACAGACGGTTGTTTCAAATCGGAACGTTTTTTGAAAATATTGCAAATTTGAAACCACTGTCCGCAGACTTAATACTCCTTAGTGAGATCGTCTGGCGCAGCGGCGGGATTTGTGCCTCGTGACCGAGAGGTGGCGAGTTCGAATCCCGCTGCGTGTCACCGATCTTGTGTCCTTGGGAAAGGCACTTTACACGGATTTCCTCACTATACTCAGGTGAAAAATGAGTACCTAGCTTCGGCTAGGGCCGTCCCTCGGATAGGACGTTAAATGGAGGTCCCGTGTATGGGGAGAGTCACACCCCATGCACGTTAAAGAACCCCCACACGTGCGATGGTGCGGTGTGAGATGGAACAAACCCTTCTGTCTGGAGTTGGTGATTCACTTCAAATCACCCGGTTGGAGGCCTGGCGAACCTCCATACCGTATCAGCCAGCGAAAGGGTATATCACCCCGTAAGGGGCGGTGTAACCCCGCCGCGTGTAGACATGTGCGAACATGTGCACATGTGTGTATGGCGGCTTTGAAAAGGTGTTATTAACACCTGTTTCGCCATACCCTCCAAATGGAGAATCCTAATAAATAAATAAATAAATAAATAAATAAATGTGCTGTTTTTAAAAACAACGGATAAAGGTCACCCCACGAATAAAGGTGAACTAGCGCTACCTACTGAATCAAGTCTGACCCTTTAAATGTGCAATATGCAAGATTTTGGTCCAAAAATTAAAGATATTCTTGAGAACAAAACCTAGCATATACATATATGTATATGAATGACCTACATGTGTGTACAAAGACATAACACCGCATTTGCCTTATAATTTCGCTTCCTAGTGTTTATGAACAACAAGCCGTACAAGGTTTG
This sequence comes from Branchiostoma floridae, assembly GCF_000003815.2. Classification (NCBI taxonomy): domain Eukaryota; kingdom Metazoa; phylum Chordata; class Leptocardii; order Amphioxiformes; family Branchiostomatidae; genus Branchiostoma; species Branchiostoma floridae. The sequence goes on from NC_049979.1 coordinate 27,067,886, forward strand.
ATGTCTGAAAAACATCGTTTCAAACAGAACTGCAAGAAATCTTGTAACACAATTGTATTTTGATGACCTGAAAAATGTCAAATAGTCTGTTATCTGTTTTCTACATGAATGTTGATGAAAATGCTTAACATATACGGAAAACTAAATCATATTAGGAGGACTGGGAATTAATGTGCACAAAAAAAGGTTCACAATCGATAACGCTAGTTCACTTTTATCCACGGGGTAACCTATATCCGTTGTTTAAAAAAAAACCCAGGGCATTTAAGGATATGAAGTCAACGGACGGTGGTTTCTATTTGGAACATTTTTAAAATGTTGCAGTTTGGGACCATCGTCGGTCAATTTGGCATCTCTAAATACCCTACGAGCATAGGTTACCCCGCGGTTAAAGGTGAACTAGCGACATCATTTCAAAGTTTTATATATAGTCTGTTCGTAGAGAGCTTTATCACCCATTTTTTGGTGTAAGGCCTGATCTTAATCCACAGAAGTCTGTTTTAAAATATAGAGAAAGACCGCAATATTGATCTTCTGTACCAGCCGGTACTCCTTACCTTAAGGCGGTATCTCACTGCACTTGTGGCACCGGTGCGGCACTGCGGGGTTCGAAATATTACTCAACGAATTTCAGAGATAAAGAACGAACTTTCTTACGTTTTGTGTATTTTATTGTCTTCTAAGTCTACTTTTTAGTATTACGCATATGCGAATTAGAAACATCGGCGAAAAGAACACAACAGTGCCGCAGTGAACGAACCTTAGTCTCTACCAGACTCCGGATCGCTGGAAAATCGTAGAAATGGAACAAATAGAGAGGAATATAACCGGCCAGGGAACAGCTCCGACGATCGCGTGCTGTTTATACCTGGCCGGTTATATTCCTCTGGCCGGCTTACTCCTCTGATTTGTTCCATTTCTACGATTTTTCCAGCGATCCGGAGTCTGGTAGAGACTAAACGAACCTCGCAGTGCCGCACCGGTGCCCCAAGTGCTGTGAGATACCACCTTTACAGACTACATCACACCCTGACCGAAACACACCGTAGGGTCACTACACATGTACACAGGCTCTCTTGACCTCAGTTCCCTGCATTATAGGGCCGCGTTTTGATTGATTTATTGAACTGTCTTTCATTCTTAATTGCGTGCGGTGTTTTGTAATCTGGACGACAGGTTGGCGTGAATAATCTTAAGCTACAGAGCCCGCCGTACGTGCAATTTGTCCGTACGGCTATCGGGATGCCACGTCCGCCATGTATTCCTGAAAACGTTCAGGCTGTACAGGGCAGGCACGTCGTCCGTACTGGAACGTACGGGGGGCAAATCCGCAGCCCGATGGCACACAAAGTTTTGCATGTACGTAAAGTTCTACGGCGTGTCTGCGTGCTCCAAAATCCATCGGATTCCCTACGAGTTCGTACGGAGGCGGTACTTATCACCTACGGATCCCAAAAGAATAAGGAGACTATTTCTACCTAATCGTTTTTTTATTACCATGTTTTGATGCGGCCATCTATCTGTCACCTTCCTCAGGGCAATTCTGACTGGTTCACGTGGTACTGCAGCATAGGTGTCGCTGCGTACGGATGCGGTCGCAAACGCAAATGAATTTAATATATAACGTTAGGGTGGACTCTCACTGCACTTGCGGCACCGGTGCGTCACTGCGGGGTTCGTAGATGACTCAACGAATTTCAGAAATAAAGAATTAATTTTCCTCCGTTTTGTGTGTTTTGTTGTCTTCTAAGTCATAATTTTACGTAATACGCAATACCTTAAGTTTAAAAAATCGCGAATATATAAAAACAGTGCCGCAGTGAACGAACCCCGCAGTGCCGCACCGGAGCCCCAGGTGCCATGAGAGTCCATCTTTACATATAAGAGTTGTCAGATAAGATCAGTTAACAGTGATAACGAATTCTTACTGAATTATTACTATTAATGTCGTGCCCACAGAATATTTGAGGAAGACCCTGATCTGAAGAAACTCTTCTACTTCGCGGACGATGGGAGGGAGTTGAGCCGGGAAGACCAGCGGATGCGGTCGCACGGGGAGCGGGTGATGGAAGCCGTGGGCGGGGCTGTGGACAGTCTGGGGGACCTCACTGCCGTGGTGCCGGTACTGACCGAGCTCGGCGCGCTCCACCACAAGTACGGCGTGCAGCCAAGCTACTTCGACGTAAGTGTGTCATGATATGTTATATATTGTGCAAGAATTACAGTTGGGTGGGAAAAACCTCTGGGTCTATTCTCAAGCTGCTGATAGTTGCAACCTTACATGAAATAGTGCAATATTCAAAAAGTGCAATATATTAGTTTTGCAATTTTCTTGTGCAATATGTTTACAGAATTTTAAAACAGTTTGTATTTCAGCAGTCTGATGCACACAATTGTTCTTTTCAATGTCTTACCTTGCACCCTCTGAACGTCGTAAGTCCAAAAGGGTTGACCTAGGTATTTTAATCTGTCTCTCATCTTGTATTTGTATGTCAAAGACTCAATAAAGATGATTCTAATCTCTGTCAAATTACGGGAAAATCGTGATCAGAGTCGGTAGATAGGGATTCTCTCTTTTCTTTCTAGTTCCTGTCATAGTTCGCGGTATTCTTGACAGGAATATAATATCTGGATTGGCAGCAACTTGCTCTTGAATGTGCCCAGTCTGTCAACAATTTGGTCGGAGAGGTTGTCCAGGTGTAGTAGGAAAATTTTGCAGTGTCACATATTGGTGGCAAAGTTCTGTACTTTGTGAGTGGTTGCTATGGATGGTTATTATAGTTAAATCAGTTCTCCTGCTAACATCACAAAACCCACACATAATAGAAAAGGTGGGATCTTTCGTCTTCCACTGTCTTCGAAAAAGGAGTCGAACCCAATAACCCAGGATCTAGAGTTAGATTTTACTACCTTTAAACTAGAGTAGACACTTGTGATTTTGTATCTTACATTGTTTGAATCTTTTTATGTTAACTGCAATTAGCCCACGGGCAAGAATTTGCAATAAACTCTAAACTCTATTATAGTGTAAAGATGAAATGCAGCAGGACACTGGTATTTTCGACTGTTCAGCTCCAGTCTTCGCCAAGAAGGACTAAGCAATTTTTTACAGTCCGACTTTATTTCAGAATCTTAGAACAAAGCACTATTTAAGTGACCTATATTAGTTGCTTTTAGAAACAGGGTCGACAGACGGTGATTTCTTATTGCAATATGTTCAATGGATTTCAATTTGAAACCACCGTCTGTCGACTAACGTTAAACACCCTGTCTATTTTAAAACAACGAATATAGGTTACCTCGCGGATAAAGGTGAAGTAGCGCTAATCGTGAATCTATTCCTTCTATTTTGTTACTGTCTAATGTGATGGTGGCAGTAGTGTAGACTTTACTACCTTCCCGTTGACTCAATGTTTANCAGACACGTAGTTAGCATCTCTCGGCACTTCTTTAATCTAATTTGTTAAGTTCAAGTTAAAGCTTTGTTTTATTATATCACTGATATATTCTAGTAGTATAGCATCAGCTAAACGTGTGTTTGATATTTTAGAGTGTTTGTTGAATACCACGAGTTTCCTTAGCTCCCTTATTTTTCTTTCTG
>NC_049979.1:27071586-27075483 GCF_000003815.2 Branchiostoma floridae
CTTAGGATGGTTTTTGATAAAATACCAGGTGTTTACAAATTTTAAGTGATAATTAACTTGTTATTCTTGATCTGGTCATACGGTCCGCCATCTTGGATTTTCGGCTGGTGACGTCATCAAATTAGCATAATTTATGCATATATAATAATGAAATATATGCTAAATAATATATGATTTTATTTATGTAACAAAATAGCAGTAATATAGCAAATAAATGTGTAAAATACATTGTTAGAACCAAAAATAGTGATTTTTGGCAAAACTGCCTGTCAACAAACGGTTTACATGGCAACACGACAAAAAAATGGAAAATTTGTCAAACTTCGTAAAACTGTTGCCAACAGTATTTTAGGAAAACTCAGCAAATTTGGTGGCTCTAGCGTAAGCCGTTCTGGCGTTATAGGACATCAAAGTTGGCGCAGACCTCTCCCGGTCTGAATAGGGTTAAAGGAAAGATGGACGTATTCTACCACCGTTAAACGAGCCTGAAAAGCTGGACAAAGAAATTTAAGTTCTTATACGTAGTCATTATCTTGTTATGGAAAGCATGTAGACTGTGTGCTTTCCCATTAACTAGGATGACTCAAATTTTGCACACTTCTTGACCTTTAAACAGCACAGTTTCAACATTTTCAGAGTCCAAAGTTTCAACGATATAGTCATCTTGAAATTAAATCGTTCACGCAATAAATGATGAACAAAAACTTCAATCTCAAGAGGATATTTGTGTATACAATTATACCTAATTTCTGTTCATCCTATTAGAATGATAAACCTGTTATGAAAACACTTGCATTACATTTTTAACTCACCCTCGTATTCCTTTGTCACAATGTTGTTTAACAATTAGGTGGTGAAAGTCGAAACGACCGAGTCAAGCTGCAGAGTGTGAAGAGAAATTGGAAAAGAACATCGGGTCACGTCACACTAATCGGGAAGGTGAACATTCTACAACTACGAGGAAAGCAACTGCGAAAAGAGCAACAGGGGGAGAAAATAAAGAAACGCGTTTGTCCGTACTGTGAGTATAGAACAGAGAATGCAGCAAATTTGAAAGAAGATCACATCAGGACTCACACCGGTAAGAGACCATTGTGACCATTGTGACTGTGACTGAAGATACTCATCACTGCTACATACACCGGTGAGAGACCATTGATGATGCGTGATGACAAATTTGAAACGGCACATCATCGGCAAAAACTCTAGAGAGCAGTCGTACCAGTTTTAAAGAACGCTTGCAGATAGATGTGCAAAAGTTAGGTGTGACAGGTCGTTCGGCGTAATATAACCAGCTGCTGCCGCGCCGCGTGCCTGCGGAGCTGGTGTGTTACGCCGGCGGTTATACCGGCTATATAGATACAGATATAGATACAAGTGTGGATTTTGAGGTTACTTTACTTCACAAATGTTTGATTTAAGGGAGCACATTGAGAAACGCTGGTGAGAAACCGTACGATTGTAACCCGTGTGGTTATAATACGGTAAGAATGTCCAATTTGAAACGGCACGTGGCCAAACAAACTACCGACAAACCATACAAATGTGACATTTGCGAGTACGCTGCAACACAACGGTCAAATTTAAAAAGGCACATTATGGACAAACACACTGCCCAGAAGTCCTACAAATGTGAAGTTTGTGCGTATGTTACTTCGCGAATGTTTGCTTTAAAAAGGCATAGCGCTATACACACCGGTGAGAAACCTTACAAATGTGATATTTGTGGGTTCAGTTCAGCGCACATGGCAAATTTGAAACAGCACATCATTGCCAAACACACTCACGATAAGCCTTACAAATGTGAGGTCTGTGGGTACGGTGCAACAAAACGGTCAACATTGAAAATGCACATTTTGGACAAACACAGAGAGAAGTCGTACAAATGTGAACATTGTGACTATGCTACTTCTCGAATGCTTGATTTAAAAAGGCATATTGCCAAACACACTGGTGAGAAAACTTACAAATGTGATATTTGTGGGTACAGTGCAGTACGAATGTCAAATTTGAAACAACACATCATCGCCAAACACACCGGTGAGAGACCTTACAAATGTGATATTTGTGGATATTGTACAGCGCGAAGGTCACATTTGAAACGTCACATGGCTAAACACACCGGTGAAAGGCCTTACAAATGTGACAGTTGTGGTGACTTGGCAGCTCGAATGTCAGATTTGAAACAGCACATCATTACCAAACACACCGGTGAGAGACCTTACAAATGTGACAGTTGTGGGTACGGTGCAGCTCGAATGTCAACTTTGAAACAGCACATGGCTAAACACAGCGGTGAGAGACCTTACAAATGTGACAGTTGTGGGTACGGTACAGCTCGAATGTCAAATTTGAAACAACACATCATCGCCAAACACAGCGGTGAGAGACCTTACAAATGTGACATTTGTGGATACTATACAGCACGAACGTCAAATTTGAAACGTCACATGGCTAAACACACTGGTGAGAGACCTTACAAATGTGACAGTTGTGGGTACGGTGCAGCTCGAATGTCAACTTTGAAACGTCACATGGCTAAACACACCGGTGAGAGACCTTACAAATGTGACAGTTGTGGGTACGGTGCAGCTCGAATGTCAACTTTGAAACAGCACATGGCTAAACACACTGGTGAGAGACCTTACAAATGTGACAGTTGTGGGTACGGTGCAGCTCGAATGTCAACTTTGAAACAGCACATGGCTAAACACACCGGTGAGAGACCTTACAAATGTGACAGTTGTGGGTACAGTGCAGCTCGAATGTCAAGTTTGAAACAGCACATGGCTAAACACACTAGTTAGGAAACTTAGAAATTTTACATTGTGGGTTGGGTGTAGCACAAAAGTCTAATTGAAACGAAACGGCATATAGGCAAATACAATCTAAAAGATCATTAAGAGAAGTACTACAATTGTGAAGTTTTCGGTTAAGTTCTTCCCGAATATCTGATTTAAAGAAACACATCACTAGACACTCCAGTGAGCTACAGGAAGTTGTCAAGCGTGTGGCTATGCGACTTAGCAAATGTTTGATTTATATATATATATGATGTCCACTTTTTATGAAAGACTCTACATGTGGATATGATACCTTACGTTGTAATAGGCTATTCACATTTTTTCTAAATGTCTCTCAATGCAACGATAGGCAAATACAGAAAAGGTAGCTTTTCATTAGAAAAGACACTGATTATATCAAAATGCATGTATTAGATATTCATGTATATATTGTTTAGATTTTAGAATTTTGAAATTTGTAGTAGACCATGCGAAAGCTTCTGTACCTTTTGTTTTAGGAAGAAACTTTTTAAAATACATCTTCATTTGTTTGTGGAATTTGTGTGGTCGAAAAATTGTGGAAAAGTTATGAATGAATGTAAGGAATATTACTTATAATGATAATTCAAGAAGATCCGAAATCAATGAAAATATGCTGATATATGAAAGGTTCTGACATATTAAACCATTGATTTTATCATATCATATCAAGACATGGGTAAACATTTCATTTCAAGGAGGTATGTTAACTTCAATGCAGATTTGAAAAACAAAACCACAGATTACTCTTAACCGATAGAGGGCACTGTGAACCCTGTGCGTGTCACGGAGATTGATAAGTGCTTGAGGGTCCAAAAAGCCACCGTCGTCTTTGTATTTTTTCAAGGGCTACCCACATACCAAATGTCATTTCAAAGCCAGCCATTCAGACAAACAGACAAACACACACACAACCACCCCAATAACCACCACCCCACCCCCCACAAACGTACACAAACACACACACACACACACACACACACACACACACAAACACACACACACTCACTCAGACACACATACACACATTTGAGATTCGAAAAAATGTGGCACTGGTCCCTCTCACCGACCCTGA
>NC_049979.1:27080469-27088385 GCF_000003815.2 Branchiostoma floridae
CGGTACAATAGTCGCAAATGTCACATTTGTAAGGTTTTTCGCCAGTGTGTGTGGCGATGTGCTTCTTTAAATCAGACATTCGTGAAGTGGCATAGCCACAAGTGTCACACTTGTAGGACTTCTCGGCAGAGTGTTTGTCCATTACATGCCGCTTCAAATTTGACAAATATGCAGTACCGTGCCCACAAATGTCACATTTGTAAGGTTTCTCGCCAGTATGTGTGGTAATTCGTGAAGTAGCATAACCGTAAACTTTACATTTGTAGGACCTCTCGTCTGAGTGTTTAGCCTTAATGTGAAGCTTTAAATTTGACCTTTGTGCTGCACTGTACCCACAAATGTCACATTTGTAAGGTTTCTCACCAGCGTGTTGGCCCATGATGTGCCGTTTCAAATTTGACATATCTGCTGTACCATACCCACAAATGTCACATTTGTAAGGTTTCTCACCGGTGTGCTTAGCCATGTGGCGTTTCAAATTCGACAATTGCGCAGAAGAATAACTACAGGCGTCACATTTGTAAGGCTTTTCGACAGCATGCGTGGTCATGTGCTGTCTCAAATGATCCTTTGTTTTTGCAGAGTAATCACAAATCTCACAGCTGTATGGTCTCTCAATAGAATGGGTAGCTACGTGATTTTTCAGACATGTTTTGTCCACCGCAGCAAAATCACATGTTGGACATTTGTGCGGCCTGTAGTTACTGTGTTTCGCCGCAATGTGGCGCTTCAGATGCGCCTTGTATGTGGTAGAATAGTTACAAAGATCGCAACGATGCGCATGTTGTCTCACACCACCAGTGTGTTCGGTCCGGACACGTTCACGTTTGCATGCTGTCGAACGCTCACTGCGTCCACGTCCGTATGCTGCTTTCTCATCGGTGTGTATAGCAATAATGTGCATTTTCAGGCGGCTCTTTTGTGATGCAGAATAGTCACAATGCTGGCACTGGTATGGTCTCTCACCGGTATGAGTCCTGATGTGATCTTTCAAGTGTGCCGCATTCCCCGTTCTATACTTACAGTGCGGACAAAAGTGTTTCTTCATCTCCCCTCTTTTTGACATGGTCCGATGTTCCACGGTCTGCGTCTGGACAGGAAGGTTTGTTGCCAGCCTCTTGACTCTTATCCTCGTCCGTCACCTAATTGTTAAACAACATTGTGACAAAGGAACAGCTAATTAAAGTGTTCGAGAGACAATGGCTAGTAAGTGTGACTTATTGTCTACGCTGCGCTGTGGTATCAAACTTCTAAATGTCACTAATGATTACAACTATACTACAGTTCCTAAATATAAACAACCAACATATTTAGTTTTATTCCTTTATTCCTAATAATATAATTAATAATATTTAGTATTATTCATTGAAAAGAGATGTTTGAACAAAACGCAGCCAACGTTTTGCAGAATTTCACCTGTGGTGAAACACGCAACGTGTGTTTGTACAACAATATGACACTCAGTAAACCCATGCAGACCCTACCCATGTCTTTCCTATACATAAAGACACTTCCTTCATCATGCCTATTTTTTGGGCATAAATAAGGGGTGATGTTCACACCAAGAATACCAATTGTTCACAAAATATCAAAGAACGCATCACAAGACGAGTTTTTAACATTGCCCCTCAAGTTGATTTGTAAGCTAACTTTTATCAGGTTATGTCAGACACATTGTATTCAGCCATAGGCTGACATTACTTAATTTGATAAAAAGAGTACTTGTGAAGTTTAGTAAAATACTGAATGCTTTTTGGTGCAAGTGGGACTAGTGGGTACTTTATCGCATGATGTGAAGTAGTATGCATTTTTTAGTTCCTAAAATTAATATCAATCGGAATTAATACCCTCTTCTGGACTTTAGGACTCTTATAAAATGGTTAACCTCCATCGGGGTAAAGGTAAGTAATACTAGCCTGCGCGTTGTGGCCTATGAAGACTTGAAGAAGGCCATTTCTCGAAAAATGTTAGAAAATTTTTATATTGATGAGACAACGCACAGATAACGCACGGTCTAGACTTTCCGATTTGTGAAAAATTAAGATTTCTGCTTCACTGTTTTAATAAGCCTCTGCGGACCCCTTATTTTAGAAAACAACATGGTTGAAAGTGTCAATTCTTCCACTGTAAAGAAATGGTACGCTTAAAATTGGAATTTTTGGACACTTGGCAAAGCAGGCTACTGCATGGGGTAAGTCGTCATTTATGATACCTCGAATGTTCACGGACACCCTGAACTTGCATTATTTGTACCTTATCGCCAATGTAGATTTCTCTTGATGCCCTGTGCCCAACAGGCCTTCCCGTTCCAGCAAAACTGTGACGAAATAGTAGTAGTTGTATTCTCCAAACAGAGGTTGAGTCGGAGATATACATGTAGTAGTAGTCGGGAAATTTACAGGCGTGCTCCTCTTCCCGACTACTATATCTCCGCGACTCAACCTCTGCTTGGAGAGTATAGAAGTTGACCAGGAAAGTTAGTCTATGGGAGTGGTAACATATCCCTTCAAAACTGTACAGGAATATGCTACCGCATTGTGGCCAGTGGCCAAATTAAACTCCCCTGGCAAATATAAGCCAGCCTAGTTAGTCTGCTGCCTACTAAAAGCCAGTTAGGTTAGGTTTTGACACAGCAAGGAAAAATGAAAAAATAGTAAGCCCGATAAAAACACCGTGATAAAAACGACTAAAAAACGTTTAAAAACAGCCGGAGCCTAACCTCTGCTTGGAGAGTAGCCATTTAGGTCGTTGCCATCGCTACTAGCCCCCCAGACTTAAACATCTGCTTGGAGAAGAACTAAGTGGTTCAAACATACGTCACCGAGCAGTGACAGATGTCCATCCATGCATTTCAATCCCTTTTTATCACTCTTTTGTCTGCGTTCTTTTCAACAAGCTTGGATGGAACAATAGGCTTTGGGACAAGGAGTGCAGGGGACGAAATATTCATAGTCTGGGTTCCAGTCTACAACGGCTAGCTTTCCTTTGTAGGCTAGCTAACCATTAGTGTGGAGAGAACAAAGGCTAATATTACGAGGCTATAGCTAGTATCCAGGCTTAGGCTTTGTTCTCTTTGCGTTCAAGTAGAAAGCAACGGATCAATTGCAGATTCGAATGGTAAAGCCAAAGTTTCCTTACAGTAAAAGGTGAAAACAATGAAAATCAGCTTTTGTGGTGATTCAGGTACAAAGATAAGTATCTAAATTGTGTTTCGCTGTAACTATTTCTATCATTTCGACCTCTCTTTCCGATATTTTCAGTTTTCTGACGAGAAGGCAAACACTCCATCTTTGAACATTATCTTGAGGTTTATCTTTTGTATTGTGTAATTGCTTACGCCGATGGTGATTTGCTCTAATGTCACTGTAACGTAGCGACTGATTTTACCTACATCATGTTAGTAATCCAGGGACTTTCCATCGTCATTAGGGGCACTGTCGTACTCGGCATCCCCAGGGCATTGTTTATGTTAGTGTTAGCCCTAGCGGTGCTCCCGCGCCCTGCTAATGTACCTAGATGGGAAAGGACTTATAGTAAAGTAAGTGCCGAAACGGGAAGCTGGATAACCCAGAGCACAAGTATCGTGAAAATCAACCCTGGTCTGTTTGGACTCACACGACTGGCTCCATCAACGTGCGGAAATGATAGACTTAGACGAACTTTGAACCTGCTTTCCTGCCTGGCCATACTCCTGTCTGGTGACGTGTCTCCCAACCCAGGACCCAGGGCCTCCAGATTCCCTTGTGGACTTTGCTTACAACGGGTAGGAAAAGGGATTTGTTGTGATTCATGTGATACGCGGTTTCACACAAACTGTGCCGAAACATTAGATGGTAATAACTTGACTGACAGTTGGCTGTGTCACAAATGCTCTGTTATCGGTAACTCGTCATTGGCCGACAATAACTCACTTTCTGCCGATCACGAGGACTTACCATTTGCTATGACAGATGCACCAGTGAAGTCAAACTACAAAGGTCTCCTGTTTGCACACCAGAATGTCAGAAGTTTAGTTAAGAAGAAAACGCAAGTCGAGGCCTTTCTGGACTGTAGTAAAACTGACATACTTGCTGTCTCTGAGACCATGCTGGATGATACTATCACTGATGCTTTTGTTTCTATAGATTCTTACAATGTGCTTAGAAAAGATCGTGGATCCCGGCATGGAGGCGGTGTCGCTCTTTATATCTCAGACAAAATCCCATTCAAAGCCCGTCCAGACTTGGATGGCCCAGGCCTTGAGGCCGTTTGGGCTGAACTCATGCCACCATCTCGTAAGCGAATCTTAATCTGCAGCATGTACCGTCCTCCATCCGATGATCATGACTTTTTTGAGAAGTTTGATGAATGCTTGAACAAAACTTAGTGATGAGGACAGGGAAGTTATGATAATGGGGGATCTAAATTGTGACTGGTTATCCACTGTGGACACAGGTCCAATAGGCAAGTTAAGGTTTTCCTGTATGCTGTACCAATTGGACAATATCATATCCACACCTACCAGAGTCACCGACACTTCCAGCACTTCAATAGATGTCATTTTAACGAATGATAAAGAACACCTACACAACCAAGGGACATATGAAGGGGGTTTCAGCGATCATGCCATGATTTTTACTTACCATAGAAGTAAGAGTCCCAGATCGCAACCCACAGTTATGAGTAGAAGGACATATAAATCTTTTAATAATGAGAAATTCAGACACGACTTGGCACAGGTACCATGGCATGCCATTGATGACCTCCCAACTATTGACGAACAACTAGAAGCATGGGAGGAGTTAGTCACTAATGTTGCCAATATCCATGCTCCCATTAAGAAAATGAAAATTAGAGGTGCACCTGCACCCTGGCTTACCAAGGACCTACGCCATCTCATCAACCTGAGAGACCACATGTTCCGACAAGCCAAACGTTCCGGTAGTGCCCACGACTTTGTTAACTACAAGGCAATGAAAAATAGAGTAAACTACCTCTGCCGGAAAGCTAAAAAAGACTATGCTACACAGTCAATAATTGAAGGTTCCGAGGACGGTCAGACGGGGCTTTGGAAAGCCATTCGTAAACTTCTACCGGGGAAGACACCTAACACCGTCACTTGTTTGGAGCATGAGGGACAGAGTATTTCTGACAACCAAGGAATGGCGGAAACATTTAATGTTTTCTTCCACAAAGTAATAGAGGACCTGTACAGGTCACTCTTAGGGGTTGCCTCACCTTTCTCTCCTATTCAATTCGTCACCAAAGCAACCAGCACGTTCACATTTACACCAATAACAGTTGAATTTGTTACAGAACAACTTTCAAATGTCAAGGTAAAGAAGGCTACAGGCCTGGACAACATTGACAATAATTTGCTCAAGGTCGGTGCGCAAATACTCGCACCCTCCCTCACCAAGCTTTTCAATAAATCTCTAAGCACGGGGGAATTTCCGAAGAAATGGAAAGAAGCTAAGATAATGCCCATCCACAAGAAAGGGGATAAGACCAACCCTAGTAACTACCGTCCTGTGTCTATTCTACCTGGCATATCTAAGATATTAGAAAGAGCAGTACATAATCAATTATATGACTACCTGAACAAAAACAAACTTCTAACTCAATCCCAATCTGGTTTCAGAAAGTCCCACTCATGTGAGACCGCCCTACACTCAGTAGTGGAAGATTGGATTGACTCGATTGACAAAAAGCAGCAAACTGGTGTTATTTTTTGTGACTTGTCGAGGGCCTTCGACACGCTTGATCATGCCATTATGTTGCTTAAACTCAATGCTTATGGTGTAAATGAATTGTCTTGTAAATGGTTCAGGTCTTACCTGACCGGCAGGTCTCACTGTACTTGCCTCAATTCAGCACTGTCCGAAATATCGCACGTGACTTGCGGCGTACCACAAGGATCCATCCTTGGGCCGCTCCTGTTTATTTTGTACATCAATGATCTTCCCAACTGTATTCAGTCATGCAGGGTAGCAATGTATGCTGATGACACTATCATATACTTTGCACACCGTAGCCTGGAGACAATAAAGCAGGCAATTCAATGTGACTCTACTCTACTTGTGCAGTGGTTCACTGCCAATAAACTCTCCCTAAATCCAACAAAATGCAAAGCTATGCTTGTCGGAACACAGAGGTCAAAAGCCGCATACAGTAATTTGCATCTCACATTAGCAGGGTCTAACCTTGATCAGGTACACACATTTAAGTACTTAGGTGTAGTACTTGACAGTGCTCTACAGTGGAATGATCACATCAGTCATGTCACAAAGAAACTCTCCCAAGTTATTGGTATCATGAAGTGTCTCAAGCCTTTCATCAACAAACAGGCCTTACTGACAATATATTCATCACTTTTCCTTCCACACTTACAGTACTGTAGTACTGTCCGGGACCAAGGTAGCAAGGTTTACATGGACAAACTACAGAAACTCCAAAACAGGGCAGGTAGGGTTATCCTGGGCTGCGACTTGTACACACCCAGTGAAACCATTATGCATACACTTGGATGGACCCCCGTGGTGGACATCCTTAAGAGGAATAAAGCGGTACTTGTTTTCAAGGCATTGAACGGAATGTCCCCTCCCCACATTTCAGGCCTATTCACAGAGCTAAGGGGGGTTCATTCTCACAACACACGACTCAGAGCACAGGGTGGACTACAACTACCCAAAGCTCATCTTCAGTACAAAAAGAAATCCCTTTCATGTAGTGGTGCGGTATTATGGAACTCACTTCCAGCTAGAGTGAAAGCAGCAGCCTCTGTTGAGTCTTTTAAACACATGTATAAAAAGGAATGCCTTACCACTTAACAGTTTACTTTGTTTTGTTTATAAATCATTGATATGCAAATTCCATTCTACCTTATTTTACTTTACTTATCATCATGAGTTTGCTTGTATTGGCTGTATATATTTTCTTTGGTTTGTTGTATTATATTTTATGTTTGATGTATTTAAGTGTTTTTGAACCTTTGTTTTATGATGTAACGCAGGGCACATTGAAAACCGCCGTAGTGGCGATATGTCGTCCCTGGCTAAATAAATAAATGAAAAATGAAAAAAAATAAAATAATAGGTGACATTACAGCACATGATGTAAAATTGACGCAAAGCATGTAGACGCACCTTCAGTTTAGACTTGAAATGGTATTACAGCTACAAAATATGTTGTAACATGCAGTATCAAGGCGGTACAAGTCAGTGCGTTATCACAAAGAACTACATTATTAACAAAACCGTATCTTTAACCGTATTTTCATGCACATATATACGTGGTAGTTCAGATGTCTCCAATAACGGAAATTATTTTGAAAGACCACTCAGGGGACCGGTAAATCTGGGTCAATATAATGTAGATAATTTTTAAAAATATTGGACAAGGACTTGCATTGGCTAAGGGGTCCATATGTAGAGATGGGCACTTATGGGGCCTGTTTAGCCCTTTGGATATTGTTTTTTGCCCCCATAAGTTCTGTTTTGTTTGAAGGTTGAGGTTTTGACTGTATCAAAGAGGACCTAGTCGACCCCCCCCTCACCTTCTCTGTCAGTCTTTTTCACCGTTATCAAAGAAAACAAAGTATTTTTCACGTACCTTAAGCTTATGCACGATCCAGGAAGAAACTACGAGCATCTCTTCCCAACTTCCAACCTCTCTAGGACAGTTTCAGCAGCAAAGAAGAAGAGACATCCCAAGTCTACATGTACTCGTCCCGCTTTCACAGGGTCGCAGAACACAGTGTTCATCCGCGACCCCCATAACAAAGTATTAATCCGCGACCGCCGTCTATGACGCGCGTACATAAAGTAGTGCAGCCCAGAATTCTTGAAGACTGCGAAAGTTGTATGAAAATACTATCATAGTATAAACTGTGCTGTGTGGTGTAGGAATATGTCTGCTTTTAGACTGTAAGATTTTAA